>NC_134496.1:14761256-14901256 GCF_040206685.1 Ascaphus truei | reverse complement strand
ACTGACCCCTCTTGGACACCCTGTCTAACCCATCTAGGACATGCAGACTGATACCTCTAGGACACACACAGAAAAGACCAAACAATGACACTGACAGCCAGACAGTGTAAGAGATACGGGAACTATTACACATAGAGAATTATACGCCAGAGCGACAAACAAGAGCCACACGGCTTCACAGGCACTTCATTAGTGAACGCACACAGGCTTAACACCTCTAGGACACACAAAGGCTGAACTCCTCTAGGACACACTAAATAACCACTTTAGGACACACACAGACTGACTCCTCTTGTACAAACAGGCTGACACCTATAGGACACACAGGGGAACAGGACACACACCTACTGACCCCTCTAGGACACAGGCTAATGCCTCTGGGACACACAGGGTGACACCTCTAGGACACAGACTGACATCCCTAGAACACAAAGGCAAACAGGTCTGGGACACAAGCTGGCCCTCTAGGACACACACATACTGACCCCTCCAGGACACAGGCCAATGCCTCTGGGACACACCGGCTGACCCTTTTAGGACACACACAGGCTGACCCATCTAGAACCCAGACTGACCCCTCTAGGACATACACAGGTAGACTCAAGCTGACCCCTCTAGGACATACATAGTCCAATTCCTCAAGGACATACACGTACTGACACCTTTAGGACACAAGCTGACCCCTCTAGGACATACATAGTCTAATTCCTCAAGGACATACACGTACTGACCCCTTTAGGACACAAGCTGACCCCTCTAGGACAAGAGCATACATAGTCTAATTCCTCTAGGACATACAGAGACTGACCCCTCTATGGTATGAGGTTTGACACTGTTAGGACTATGGTGTGGGTCAAAGGCATACAGAGATAGGACCCTCTAGACCTATATATAGGAATATACAATGAATGACCAGAGTAAATATATGTCTCCCTCTCTCTCCCAGGAGGAGTCACTGCTCCCATGGTAAGTTTTTGCTCTCACTTTTTAGCCAATAAGGAAATGACGAGGGGGTATTATGTGTGTGATGTGGGGGGGGGGGGGGGTATTAGGTGTGTGATGTGGCCGGATGTGAGAAACAGGAGAGCGTTTCTTAGCTCACATTTGGACTGACATAAGGAGAAAGAGGACTGCAGAGATTTCTTTAGCCCACAACTGGGCTGACCTGAGGAAAATATGATGTCTTGATGCACACAAAAGGACTGTATGCTGACAGCAAGACAAGGGGACAGACCTCTATACCTGGACACAGAGAGTGCCATGGCACACAAGGATGCTGACCCAGGAGAACAGAGAGGCCTTCCCCTACAGATACAACAACAGAAAGAGATAAGAGACTGTCTTGTTGGACTGTTGTGTGTATATATTTGTATATATACACACATGAGACAGAGACAGAGACAGAGAGAAACAAGAAAAAAAGCGCACACCTCATGGTGTAGTATGTAATACTTTAGTAGGCAAGAAAAGATAAAAATGCACTTACAGAACGTCAGTGCATCAAGAGCACTGAGAATGAGCACTTCTGTGGTGTAACAGTTCCGGGCTGTCTGCAGGACTCCGCTCCCTTTCTCTGCCGCGTCCGTCAGGCCTGGTGTGCTGGGACCAGCTCCTCCAGATTTGAAGTGCTTCCGCACCACGTGGGGGTCGCGTCGCTGCGTCACTCCGTTCCTCCGTCATGCCGGCACCGTTGTCCTGGCACCCAACACCACCCGTGTATATCCCGCCCGTGCTCACGTATGGATGTGAAACTTGGACCCTGAATGAGAAGACAATTCAGAAGCTTCAGACAAATCAAAGAAGTATGAAGCGATGCATGCTGGGTATTACCCAAAGAGACAGGAAAAAGAATGTATGGGTTCGAAACGGAATAAAAGTCTCTGACATCATCACACGGGTACAAGTGAAATAGACAAACTTATCAATAGTGGCGCTCTAGGAATATCAAATAAAAAACAACCTGCCTAGAACACAATCTTACTGTGATAAACTTAATAAAAAATGTGATACCAATACAGACAAATCATGGATGCCGCTATAACCCAGGGGGGGATCCTTCTCTCGATCCCATGAAGAGTGAAGAGGTGTAGATCAGCAGGAAGCGCAAACCATGAAAACCGAAAAAATATTCTGATAGTGCAATAAACGTGATAAATGTTGAAAAAATTATATTCAAGAATCTATGTGCAAAATACTCACAAACATAGGGTGAGTGCTATTCACATAAAGGTATCTTTGAATAGCAGCCCGTCGAAGATGGTTCTCTCAAGGGGATTAGTGACCTTAGTAAGTACAGAAGAAACGGACATAGTCCAGACTGTCCTGAAGAAACCGAGTGCGGTGAAACGCGTAGAGTGACACTGACCTGTGAGATCCACAAGCGACTGGAGCCCCTGCGAGCGGATGACGTCAGTTCCGGTTTCCGGTTTGGGTGAGACGCACCAGTGACACGCACGCTGAGAGACAGGGGAGGCAAAGGAATCACTCTTTCCACTGCTGAGATCCATTTCGCTTGATCTAAACGCTTTTATATTTTTAACACAATGTGAGTGTATTACTTACCCATCATCACGCGGGGGAAGAGACTGAAATGGCGGTGGGCCGGGCCTGACGTTCGTTGGACAGAGATGGTACTTGACTGAATTCCAAGGGATATCAAAAGACCAAGTAAAATGGGAAATCAAATGTGTAGGAGCACCATGGAGAGCAAAGGCTTGCAGCCGCAGTACCTGGGGGATCACTGGGGGAGTGGGGAGACAAGGGTGGAAGATGATATATGTACAGTATATGGAAATGTGTGTATACCTATATTAGTGCGTGTGTGTATATATACACACACACACGTGTGTGTGTGTGTGTGTGTGTGTGTGTGTGTGTGTGTGTGTGTGTGTGTGTGTGTGCTCACGAGTGATATTTTTTATTGGGTATATGATAACGGTCTAGTTTTTTTGTAGCCTTTTTCACCCACCATAACATGTATATATATATATATATATATGTTTGTATCTATACCACTCTATTTCACTTACAGCTTCCAGCGTATGGTACAAACCCAGAGGAAGAGTCTGTGGACCTGACCCCTTTAATTGTGACAACCCAGGGGATACCATATCCAGGTGATAATGACACCCTGTGATCACTGTGTATATATAGCTGGGCGAATTCCCTATGGGTGACGGTGACACCCTGTGGTCACTGTGTGTATATAGCGGGGTATATTCCCTAGAGGTATCAGTGACACCCTGCGGTCACTGCGTGTATATAGCAGTGTATATTCCCTATGCATATAGGTGATGGGGACACTCTGCAGTCACTGTGTATATATACCGGGGTATATTCCCTATGGCATCAGTGACGGTGACACCTTGCGGTCACTGTGTGTATATAGCAGTGTATATTCCCTATGCATATAGGTGACGGTGAACCGCGTTGATTTCAGGTTCGGAGACCCCCTGCTTCCCGGGTTACAGGCCCCAGTTATGGGGTGCTGGTATCCCCCTGCTTCCCGGGTTACAGGCCCCAGTTATGGGGTGCCGGTATCCCCCTGCTTCCCGGGTTACAGGCCCCAGTTATGGGGTGCCGGTATCCCCCTGCTTCCCGGGTTACAGGCCCCAGTTATGGGGTGCTGGTATCCCCCTGCTTCCCGGGTTACAGGCCCCAGTTATGGGGTGCCGGTATCCCCCTGCTTCCCGGGTTACAGGCCCCAGTTATGAGGAGCCGGTATCCCGGCAGCCATGTTTAAATTCTCCCACGTGATCGGGGGATTTAAACCAAACAGAGGGATACCGGCACCCCATACCTGGGCCTATAACTCGGCAAGCAGGGGGTCTCCGGACCTGAAATCAACGCGGTTCAGCTCCAGAGACCCCCTGCTACAGTACTGTAATATTAAAATAAGATAAAATGTATGTCTTATAAACGACAACGATATACACAAAGCGCACCAGGGATTAATTAGTGTGTGGTCTCATTAAATGGAGTATGCTTTTAAAAATCAATCACTAAAATTATATAGCATCAAGAAAAAAAATTTAATTAATGGAAGCGCAAATCTGAGCCAATAGTAAACATAATAAAAACCTAGGCATGTAGCATGTAGGTAACCAAACATAGCAGTCACAAAAATAAAAATAATAATAATACGATAAAATGTACACATGATACGATAAAATACCATAAAACTGCAAACTCCAAAGACATTTAAAAACATATATCTTTTACATTTGATTCTAAGCACCTGAAAGGTTTTAACGAACTAATTGAGCTGACGCCTTTTTTTAAGATAAGATATATGTTTTTAAATGTCTTTGGAGTTTGCCGTTTTATGGTATTTTATTGTATCATGTGTACATTTTATCGTATTATTATTTTGATTTTGATTTTTGTGACTGCTATGTTTGGTTACCTACATGCTACATGCCTAGGTTTTTATTATGTTTACTATTGGCTCAGATTTGCGCTTCCATGAAAGAATTGCAGGGTCTATTGGATATATCTTATTGTTAGCTCGGGCTATGCACTGCTGCATTATCATTGGACAGCAGGGAGTGTAGGCATACTCCTATTGGTAGCCTGGGCTTTAAGACGCGCGTTGGTGACCTCAAGCGTGATCTCCTGACGAAGGTCACAGTTCCGAAACGCGTTGAGGTCACCTAACGCGCTTTTCCATTGGCTGGAGCGGGGTAGCGGAGGAGTGCGGTTGGAGATACCGTCGACGCATGCGGCTACAGCCCGGACTGAATTCCCAGTAGCTGCATGCGGTAAGCCTGCCCGTTCCTCTCAGTGTTTCCTGCTCCCCTCAGTGTTAGTTGCGGTTGCGTCCCGGTCTCTGACCAGCATACACGCGCAGTTAAGGGGGCAGCCTGGCAGCCTGGTGACCATATCGGTCTGGTGCAATAGCACTGGTTTATTGGTTTAATGTAGGTCATCACTGGGAGGGAAGGGGTCGCCAGTGTGTGGAGAAACTGTTCTTAAATTCCCAGTGGGGTACTCTGATTGTTTAATGAGGGTGGGGTCATATGACTTGCTAATTAAAAAAAAAATCTTCATGCTATAATATATTTTTAGTCAAAGCAAGAAAAAATAGAGGAAGTACCCCTAGCGATGCTGACCAGGAAATGTCCATGTATTAGAGATGCCTATTGTAGCATATAAATCTCCATAGTTTTCCAAACCAAAACAGCTTGTTGAACTCAGGACTCCAAAATCCACACACTGTTGTCCCTTTAAAACACCACTATCTGTGACACCCACTAGCCTGCAATAGGCATATCTTATGTGGTAGTCAAAATGGTTGTATAGGAACTGGATGATCACATAAAGGAAGTCACATATATAATAAAGTTACTCGCTGCTGACCGTGTGGAGATCCTGGTGCTGTCGGCGTGCTCCTACCAAGGAATATCCGCATGCAATTGGTTGTAGACGGCGGTGCAACTGCTATTGAAAAACATATGACCAGTACTGCAAAAAAGATCTAGGTGCAAAAATGTATTAAAGGCACGTTAAAAAACAGTAAGAGAGCCCTCTTACGCGTTTCGCGTGGTCACCCACGCTTAATCAAATTCCCACAATCACTGTGTGTATATAGCAGGGTATATTCCCGCAGTCACTGTGTGTATATAGCAGGGTATATAGCAGGGTATATTCCCACAGTCACTGTGTGTATATAGCAGTGTATATAGCAGGGTATATTCCCACAGTCACTGTGTGTATATAGCAGGGTATATAGCAGGGTATATTCCCACAGTGACTGTGTGTATATAGCAGGGTATATAGCAGGGTATATTCGGACAGTCACTTTGTGTATATAGCAGGGTATATAGCAGGGTATATTCCCACAGTCACTGTGTGTATATAGCAGGGTATATTCCCACAGTCACTGTGTGTATATAGCAGGGTATATAGCAGGGTATATTCCCACAGTCACTTTGTGTATATAGCAGGGTATATAGCAGGGTATATTCCCACAGTGACTGTGTGTATATAGCAGGGTATATAGCAGGGTATATTCGGACAGTCACTTTGTGTATATAGCAGGGTATATTCCCGCAGTCACTGTGTGTATATAGCAGGGTATATTTCTGCAGTCACTGTGTGTATATAGCAGGGTATATTCCCGCAGTCACTGTGTGTATATAGCAGGGTATATTCCCGCAGTCACTGTGTGTATATAGCAGGGTATATTTCTGCAGTCACTGTGTGTATATAGCAGGGTATATTTCTTCAGTCACTGTGTGTATATAGCAGGGTATATTTCTGCAGTCACTGTGTGTATATAGCAGGGTATATTTCTTCAGTCACTGTGTGTATATAGCAGGGTATATTTCTGCAGTCACTGTGTGTATATAGCAGGGTATATTCCCGCAGTCACTGTGTGTATATAGCAGGGTATATTCCCGCAGTCACTGTGTGTATATAGCAGGGTATATTTCTGCAGTCACTGTGTGTATATAGCAGGGTATATTTCTTCAGTCACTGTGTGTATATAGCAGGGTATATTTCTGCAGTCACTGTGTGTATATAGCAGGGTATATTTCTGCAGTCACTGTGTGTATATAGCAGGGTATATTTCTGCAGTCACTGTGTGTATATAGCAGGGTATATTTCTGCAGTCACTGTGTGTATATAGCAGGGTATATTTCTGCAGTCACTGTGTGTATATAGCAGGGTATATTTCTGCAGTCACTGTGTGTATATAGCAGGGTATATTTCTGCAGTCACTGTGTGTATATAGCAGGGTATATTTCTGCAGTCACTGTGTGTATATAGCAGGGTATATTTCTGCAATCACTTTCACATTTTTTTCAGAAATTGCCCTCAAACCCACAACCGTTGCTGTTCGAAAGATCCCTGCTGAGTATTACACCCGGAGCGCAGTTGAAATTGCCCCCACGCAGGTTACAGGTGAGTACTGGGGCAGTTCTTTCATAGTAATTGCCCATGGGGCTGTAGTTTCCAACCATGAAATAGGCTGCAAGATGTAGTTGCCTCCCGGAGTATATCCCGTAGGCTGTAATTGCCCCCCGCAGTATATCCCGCAGGCTGTAGTTGCCCCCCGGAATATATCCCGTAGGCTGTAGTTGCCCCCCGCAGTATATCCCACAGGCTGTATTTGCCCACCGGAGTATATCCTGCAGCCTGTAGTTGCCCCCTGGGGTATATACGTGGAGGTGGGAGTCCTGCCACACAGAAAAATTCAGCATCGTATGAACATGTTATGTTATAATTATCAGACATATCTACTGGAGCGACTCATTTTAATAAACATACAGTAACTAACATGTAACCAACATCAAGATTTGTTATGGATACACTACGTGTCAAACGCATGTTATGGATACATTACCTGTGAGGGGCACGTTATGGACACATTACCTGTGAGGGGCACGTTATGGATACATTACCTGTGAGGGGCACGTTATGGACACATTACCTGTGAGGGGCACGTTATGGATACATTACCTGTGAGGGGCACGTTATGGATACATTACCTGTGAGGGGCACGTTATGGACACATTACCTGTGAGGGGCACGTTATGGACACATTACCTGTGAGGGGCACGTTACGGACACATTACCTATGAAGGGCACGTTATGGACACATTACCTGTGAGGGGCACGTTATGGATACATTACCTGTGAGGGGCACGTTATGGACACATTACCTGTGAGGGGCACGTTATGGACACATTACCTGTGAGGGGCACGTTATGGACACATTACCTGTGAGGGGCACGTTACGGATATATTACCTGTGAGGGGCACGTTATGGACACATTACCTGTGAGGGGCACGTTATGGACACATTACCTGTGAGGGGCACGTTATGGACACATTACCTGTGAGGGGCACGTTATGGACACATTACCTGTGAGGGGCACGTTATGGACACATTACCTGTGAGGGGCACGTTATGGATACATTACCTGTGAGGGGCACGTTACGGACACATTACCTGTGAAGGGCACGTTATGGACACATTACCTGTGAGGGGCACGTTATGGACACATTACCTGTGAGGGGCACGTTATGGATACATTACCTGTGAGGGGCACGTTATGGACACATTACCTGTGAGGGGCACGTTATGGATACATTACCTGTGAGGGGCACGTTATGGATACATTACCTGTGAGGGGCACGTTATGGACACATTACCTGTGAGGGGCACGTTATGGACACATTACCTGTGAGGGGCACGTTACGGACACATTACCTGTGAAGGGCACGTTATGGACACATTACCTGTGAGGGGCACGTTATGGATACATTACCTGTGAGGGGCACGTTATGGACACATTACCTGTGAGGGGCACGTTATGGACACATTACCTGTGAGGGGCACGTTATGGACACATTACCTGTGAGGGGCACGTTACGGATATATTACCTGTGAGGGGCACGTTATGGACACATTACCTGTGAGGGGCACGTTATGGACACATTACCTGTGAGGGGCACGTTATGGACACATTACCTGTGAGGGGCACGTTATGGACACATTACCTGTGAGGGGCACGTTATGGACACATTACCTGTGAGGGGCACGTTATGGACACATTACCTGTGAGGGGCACGTTATGGACACATTACCTGTGAGGGGCACGTTATGGACACATTACCTGTGAGGGGCACGTTATGGACACATTACCTGTGAGAGGCACGTTATGGACACATTACCTGTGAGGGGCACGTTATGGACACATTACCTGTGAGAGGCACGTTATGGACACATTACCTGTGAGGGGCACGTTATGGACACATTACCTGTGAGGGGCACGTTATGGATACATTACCTGTGAGGGGCACGTTATGGATACATTACCTGTGAAGGGCACGTTATGGACACATTACCTGTGAGGGGCACGTTATGGACACATTACCTGTGAGGGGCACGTTATGGACACATTACCTGTGAGGGGCACGTTATGGACACATTACCTGTGAGGGGCACGTTATGGACACATTACCTGTGAGGGGCACGTTATGGACACATTACCTGTGAGGGGCACGTTATGGATACATTACCTGTGAGGGGCACGTTATGGATACATTACCTGTGAGGGGCACGTTATGGATACATTACCTGTGAGGGGCACGTTATGGACACATTACCTGTGAGGGGCACGTTATGGATACATTACCTGTGAGGGGCACGTTACGGACACATTACCTGTGAGGGGCACGTTATGGATACATTACCTGTGAGGGGCACGTTATGGACACATTACCTGTGAGATGCACGTTACGGACACATTACCTGTGAGGGGCACGTTATGGACACATTACCTGTGAGATGCACGTTATGGATACATTACCTGTGAGGGGCACGTTATGGACACATTACCTGTGAGGGGCACGTTATGGACACATTACCTGTGAGATGCACGTTACGGATACATTACCTGTGAGGGGCACGTTATGGACACATTACCTGTGAGAGGCACGTTATGGATACATTACCTGTGAGGGGCACGTTATGGATACATTACCTGTGAGGGGCACGTTACGGACACATTACCTGTGAGGGGCACGTTATGGACACATTACCTGTGAGGGGCACGTTATGGACACATTACCTGTGAGGGGCACGTTATGGACACATTACCTGTGAGGGGCACGTTATGGACACATTACCTGTGAGGGGCACGTTATGGACACATTACCTGTGAGAGGCACGTTATGGATACATTACCTGTGAGGGGCACGTTATGGATACATTACCTGTGAGGGGCACGTTATGGACACATTACCTGTGAGGGGCACGTTACGGACACATTACCTGTGAGGGGCACGTTATGGACACATTACCTGTGAGGGGCACGTTATGGATACATTACCTGTGAGGGGCACGTTATGGATACATTACCTGTGAGGGGCACGTTATGGATACATTACCTGTGAGGGGCACGTTATGGACACATTACCTGTGAGGGGCACGTTATGGACACATTACCTGTGAGGGGCACGTTATGGACACATTACCTGTGAGGGGCACGTTATGGATACATTACCTGTGAGGGGCACGTTATGGATACATTACCTGTGAGGGGCACGTTATGGACACATTACCTGTGAGGGGCACGTTATGGATACATTACCTGTGAGGGGCACGTTATGGATACATTACCTGTGAGGGGCACGTTATGGACACATTACCTGTGAGATGCACGTTACGGACACATTACCTGTGAGGGGCACGTTATGGGCACATTACCTGTGAGGGGCACGTTATGGACACATTACCTGTGAGATGCACGTTATGGATACATTACCTGTGAGGGGCACGTTATGGACACATTACCTGTGAGGGGCACGTTATGGACACATTACCTGTGAGATGCACGTTACGGATACATTACCTGTGAGGGGCACGTTATGGACACATTACCTGTGAGGGGCACGTTATGGACACATTACCTGTGAGGGGCACGTTATGGACACATTACCTGTGAGGGGCACGTTATGGACACATTACCTGTGAGGGGCACGTTACGGACACATTACCTGTGAAGGGCACGTTACGGACACATTACCTGTGAGGGGCACGTTACGGACACATTACCTGTGAGGGGCACGTTACGGACACATTACCTGTGAGGGGCACGTTATGGACACATTACCTGTGAGGGGCACGTTATGGACACATTACCTGTGAGGGGCACGTTATGGACACATTACCTGTGAGGGGCACGTTATGGACACATTACCTGTGAGGGGCACGTTATGGATACATTACCTGTGAGGGGCACGTTATGGATACATTACCTGTGAGGGGCACGTTATGGACACATTACCTGTGAGGGGCACGTTATGGATACATTACCTGTGAGGGGCACGTTATGGACACATTACCTGTGAGGGGCACGTTATGGACACATTACCTGTGAGGGGCACGTTATGGATACATTACCTGTGAGGGGCACGTTATGGATACATTACCTGTGAGGGGCACGTTATGGACACATTACCTGTGAGGGGCACGTTATGGACACATTACCTGTGAGGGGCACGTTATGGATACATTACCTGTGAGGGGCACGTTACGGACACATTACCTGTGAGGGGCATGTTATGCATACATTACCTGTGAGGGGCACGTTATGGACACATTACCTGTGAGGGGCACGTTATGGACACATTACCTGTGAGGGGCACGTTATGGATACATTACCTGTGAGGGGCACGTTATGGATACATTACCTGTGAGGGGCACGTTATGGACACATTACCTGTGAGGGGCACGTTATGGACACATTACCTGTGAGGGGCACGTTATGGATACATTACCTGTGAGGGGCACGTTACGGACACATTACCTGTGAGGGGCACGTTATGGACACATTACCTGTGAGGGGCACGTTACGGACACATTACCTGTGAGGGGCACGTTATGGATACATTACCTGTGAGGGGCACGTTATGGACACATTACCTGTGAGGGGCACGTTATGGACACATTACCTGTGAGGGGCACGTTATGGATACATTACCTGTGAGGGGCACTTTATGGACACATTACCTGTGAGGGGCACGTTATGGATACATTACCTGTGAGGGGCACGTTATGGACACATTACCTGTGAGGGGCACGTTATGGACACATTACCTGTGAGGGGCACGTTATGGATACATTACCTGTGAGGGGCACTTTATGGACACATTACCTGTGAGGGGCACGTTATGGACACATTACCTGTGAGGGGCACGTTATGGACACATTACCTGTGAGGGGCACGTTATGGACACATTACCTGTGAGGGGCACGTTATGGATACATTACCTGTGAGGGGCACGTTATGGACACATTACCTGTGAGGGGCACGTTATGGACACATTACCTGTGAGGGGCACGTTATGGACACATTACCTGTGAGGGGCACGTTATGGACACATTACCTGTGAGGGGCACGTTATGGACACATTACCTGTGAGGGGCACGTTATGGACACATTACCTGTGAGGGGCACGTTATGGATACATTACCTGTGAGGGGCACGTTACGGACACATTACCTGTGAGGGGCACGTTATGGACACATTACCTGTGAGGGGCACGTTATGGACACATTACCTGTGAGAGGCACGTTATGGACACATTACCTGTGAGGGGCACGTTATGGATACATTACCTGTGAGGGGCACGTTATGGATACATTACCTGTGAGGGGCACGTTATGGACACATTACCTGTGAGGGGCACGTTACGGACACATTACCTGTGAGGGGCACGTTATGGACACATTACCTGTGAGGGGCACGTTATGGATACATTACCTGTGAGGGGCACGTTATGGATACATTACCTGTGAGGGGCATGTTATGGACACATTACCTGTGAGGGGCACGTTATGGACACATTACCTGTGAGGGGCACGTTATGGACACATTACCTGTGAGGGGCACGTTATGGACACATTACCTGTGAGGGGCACGTTATGGATACATTACCTGTGAGGGGCACGTTATGGATACATTACCTGTGAGGGGCACGTTATGGACACATTACCTGTGAGGGGCACGTTATGGACACATTACCTGTGAGGGGCACGTTATGGATACATTACCTGTGAGGGGCACGTTATGGATACATTACCTGTGAGGGGCACGTTATGGACACATTACCTGTGAGGGGCACGTTATGGACACATTACCTGTGAGGGGCACGTTATGGATACATTACCTGTGAGGGGCACGTTATGGACACATTACCTGTGAGATGCACGTTACGGACACATTACCTGTGAGGGGCACGTTATGGATACATTACCTGTGAGGGGCACGTTATGGACACATTACCTGTGAGGGGCACGTTATGGACACATTACCTGTGAGGGGCACGTTATGGACACATTACCTGTGAGGGGCACGTTATGGACACATTACCTGTGAGGGGCATGTTATGGACACATTACCTGTGAGGGGCACGTTATGGATACATTACCTGTGAGGGGCACGTTATGGACACCTTACCTGACGAAGGGTTATTCCGAAGCTCTGTTGCTGTTGCTGTTTGTGTTGCTGTTTGTCCATTCACTCTGCATAATAACATATTACTGATAATGTCATGCTACGTTTGGAAGAATGAGCCTGTGTGTGCCAGGGCCTGACAATTCTAGGAGTATACTAACAAGGCTGCTGACCCCTTAGTCCATGAGTAACCTCCTCCACTATTTCCTTACTGGAATTACCCTCGCTTGCTTCCTCCGGGCTGTAGTTGCTCACTTGGTGGTATATCCTGAAGGTTCTAGATGCCCCTTGGAGTATATGCTGCAGGTCCTAAATGACCACCCTGGGGGTATATCCTGCAGGTTCTAGATGCCCCTTGGAGTATATCCTGCAGGTTCTAGATGCGCCTTGGAGTATATGCTGCAGGTCCTAAATGACCACCCTGGGGGTATATCCTGCAGGTTCTAGCTGCCCATCCTGGGTGGATATCATGTAAGCTCTAGATAAACTCCTGGGGGTATATCCTGCAGGGTCTCGATGCCCACTCTGGGCTATATTCTGCTGTCTTTAGATGCCCCTGGGGGGGTATTTCCTGGAGGCTATAAATGCCCCCCCTGGGGTTTACCCTGAGGGTTTCTCTTCCCCTAGGAACAGACGAGTGTAAGGTGAGCAGGAATCTATGTGGACATGGAGAGTGTGTATCTGCCCCCTCGGGGTATCACTGCAGCTGTTACCCCGGGTATCATCCCCACCCCCAGAGGAAATATTGCATAGGTGAGTAACAATGAGAGGGTGAATGAGAGAGCGGGAGGGGGGGAGACGCCTGTTTATTGACAGTATCTGCCACTGTGTTATAGACGTCAATGAGTGTGACGGTGACCCGTGTGGCCCTGCACGGGGCGTGTGTCTCAACACGGCTGGGTCCTTTAACTGCCACTGTCACCGCGGGTACAGACTGCAGGTGACACATGGACAGCGCTCGTGTGTAGGTAAGAGAACGGCATTCTGTAAGGGTTCTTTAGTAAGACCTACCGGCTCAAAAAAGGGGGCAAAAGCAGTGCTAAAGGATTGCACCAGATTCATTAAAGGAACTATGGTTTGCACTGATTTTGCCAGTTTTGCAGCCATGAGACTTTAGAAAATAATCCAATTTGTGTGTCACCCTACTCTCTCCCCCTCCCTCTCCCTACTCTCTCCCCCTCCCTCTCCCTACTCTCTCCCTCTCCCTCCTCTCTCCCCCTCCCTCTCCCTACTCTCTCCCTCTCCCTACTCTCTCCTCCTCCCTCTCCCTACTCTCTCCCCCTCCCTCTCCCTACTCTCTCCCCCTCCCTCTCCCTACTCTCCCTACTCTCTCCCCCTCCCTCTCCCTACTCTCCCCCTCCCTCTCCCTACTCTCTTTCTCCCCCTACTATCTCCCTCTCCATACTCTCTTCCCCTCCCTCTCCCTACTCTTTTTCTCCCCCTACTATCTCCCTCTCCATACTCTCTTCCCCTCCCTCTCCCTACTATTTTTCTCCCCCTACTATCTCCCTCTCCATACTCTCTTCCTCTCCCTACTATCTCCCTCTCCCTACTCTCTTCCCCTCCATCTCTCTCTACTACTGTATCTACCTCCCCCTACTCTCTCCCTCTCCCTACTCTCTCCCTCTCCCTACGCTCACCCTACTATCTCCCTCTCCCTACTCTCTTCCTCTCTCTCACTCTCCCTACCGTTCCCTTTTCTCTCCCTTTCCTCCCTCTCTCCCTCCTCTCTTCCTCTCCCTACTATCTCCCTCTCCCTACTCTCTCCCTACTCCCTACTATCTCCCTCTCCCTACTCTCTCTCCCTCCGCTCACCCTACTATCTCACTCCTCTCTTCCCCTCCCTCTCTCCCTACTACGGTATCTCCCTACTCCCTCACTTTACCTACTCCGCCCCTCTCCCTGCTCTTTCTCTCATGCTCTCTCCCTCTCCCTATATTCTCCCTACTCTCTTACTCTCCCCCTACTCTCTCCCGCTCCCCCTACTCTCTCCATCTCTCTACTCTCTCCCTCTCCCTACTCTCTCCCTCCCCCTACTCTCTCCCCCTCTCCCTGCTCCCTCCCTCCCCCTACTCTCTCCCTCTCACCCTACTCTCTCCCCCTCCCTGCTCTCTCCCTATCCCTGCTCTCTCCCTACTCTCTCCCTATATTCTCCCTACTCTCTTACTCTCCCCCTACTCTCTCCCTCTCCCTCTACTCTCTCCCTCCATTCTCCCTACTCTCTTACTCTCCCCCTACTCTCTCCATCTCCCTACTCTCTCCCTCTATTCTCCCTACTCTCTTATTCTCCCACTTCTCTCTTACTCTCCCCCTACTCTCTCACTCTCCCCCTACTCTCTCCCTCTCTCCCTGCTCTCCCCCTACTCTCTCCCTCTCCCTGCTGTCTCCCTCTCCCTACACTCTCCCTCTCCGTGCTCTCTCTTTCTCCCTGCTCTCTCCATTTCCCTGCTCTCTCCCTCTCCATGCTCTTTCCCTCTCCCTGCTCTCTCCCTATATTCTTCCTACTCTCTTACTCTCCCCCTACTCTCTCCCTACTCTCCCACTACTCTTTCCCTCTCCCTATACTATCCCTACTCTCTTACTCTCCCCCTACTGTCTCCCTCTCCCTACTGTCTCCCTCCCCCTACTCTGCCCCTCCCCCTACTCTGCCCCTCTCCCTACTCTCTTCCTCACCCTTCTCTCCCTACTCTCCCCCTCTCCCTCACCCTCCTCTCTTCCTCTCCCTACCTCTCCCTCCACTCTCTCTACTCTCCCCCTACTCTCTCCCTCTCCCCCTACTCTCTCCCCCCCTACTCTCTCCCTCTCCCCCTACTCTCTCCCTCTATTCTCCCTACTCTCTTATTCTCCCACTTCTCTCTTACTCTCCCCCTACTCTCTCACTCTCCCCCTACTCTCTCCCTCTCTCCCTGCTCTCCCCCTACTCTCTCCCTCTCCCTGCTGTCTCCCTCTCCCTACACTCTCCCTCTCCGTGCTCTCTCTTTCTCCCTGCTCTCTCCATTTCCCTGCTCTCTCCCTCTCCATGCTCTTTCCCTCTCCCTGCTCTCTCCCTATATTCTTCCTACTCTCTTACTCTCCCCCTACTCTCTCCCTACTCTCCCACTACTCTTTCCCTCTCCCTATACTATCCCTACTCTCTTACTCTCCCCCTACTGTCTCCCTCTCCCTACTGTCTCCCTCCCCCTACTCTGCCCCTCCCCCTACTCTGCCCCTCTCCCTACTCTCTTCCTCACCCTTCTCTCCCTACTCTCCCCCTCTCCCTCACCCTCCTCTCTTCCTCTCCCTACCTCTCCCTCCACTCTCTCTACTCTCCCCCTACTCTCTCCCTCTCCCCCTACTCTCTCCCCCCCTACTCTCTCCCTCTCCCCCTACTCTCTCGATCTCACCCTCTCCCTCCTCTCACCCTCTCCCTACTCTCTCCCTCTCTCCCCCTCCACCCCCCTCCTCTCTGCCCATCCCTCTCTTCCTCTATCCCTCTTTTTCTCTCGCTCTCAGATATTAATGAGTGCTTGCGCTCTGGGGTGTGCGGAGACTCTCGGAGCTGTCTCAATTTTCCGGGTTACTACAAATGTGAGTGTCAGAGTGGATACCGACTGAGGAGCACGAGACCGCCGGTGTGTGAAGGTGAGAGAGAGAAGGACAGAGGGAGACAGATGGGGGAGATAAAGGGAGGGGGAGAGACACAACATGACACACACACGATGCACACACACATACCCAGAATTTTACTCACACAGAGTTCTGTTTGTGTTGCAGACATCAATGAGTGTTTGTCGCCCCTGCTGTGTGTGGGGGGACAGTGTGTGAACACTCCAGGCTCCTTCCGATGTGTGTGTCCTCCCGGCTACAAACTACACAACCAGCACATGTGTCAAGGTAACTATGTGTGTGTGTGTTTGTCATTCACTCCCACATTCTGTCTGTCTATGTGTGTGTGTCTGTCATTCACTCCCACATTCTGTCTGTCTGTCTATGTGTGTGTCTGTCATTCACTCCCACATTCTGTCTGTCTATGTGTGTGTGTGTCTGTCATTCACTCCCACATTCTGTCTGTATGTCTGTGTGTGTGTCTGTCATTCACTCCCACATTCTGTCTGTCTGTCTGTGTGTGTGTCTGTCATTCACTCCCACATTCTGCCTGTCTGTCTGTGTGTGTGTCTGTCATTCACTCCCACATTCTGTCTGTCTGTGTGTGTGTGTGTCTGTCATTCACTCCCACATTCTGTCTGTCTGTCTATGTGTGTGTCTGTCATTCACTCCCACATTCTGTCTGTCTGTCTGTGTGTGTGTCTGTCATTCACTCCCACATTCTGTCTGTCTGTGTGTGTGTCTGTCATTCACTCCCACATTCTGTCTGTCTGTTTATGTGTGTGTCTGTCATTCACTCCCACATTCTGTCTGTCTGTCTGTGTGTGTGTCTGTCATTCACTCCCACATTCTGTGTGTCTGTGTGTGTGTGTGTGTCTGTCATTCACTCCCACATTCTGTCTGTCTGTCTGTGTGTGTGTCTGTCATTCACTCCCACATTCTGTCTGTCTATGTGTGTGTGTCTGTCATTTACTCCCACATTCTGTCTGTCTGTGTGTGTGTCTGTCATTCACTCCCACATTCTGTCTGTCTGTCTATGTGTGTGTCTGTCATTCACTCCCACATTCTGTGTGTCTGTGTGTGTGTGTGTGTCTGTCATTCACTCCCACATTCTGTCTGTCTGTCTGTGTGTGTCTGTCTGTCATTCACTCCCACATTCTGTCTGTCTGTCTATGTGTGTGTCTGTCATTCACTCCCACATTCTGTCTGTCTGTCTGTGTGTGTGTCTGTCATTCACTCCCACATTCTGTCTGTCTGTGTGTGTGTCTGTCATTCACTCCCACATTCTGTCTGTCTGTCTATGTGTGTGTCTGTCATTCACTCCCACATTCTGTCTGTCTGTCTGTGTGTGTGTCTGTCATTCACTCCCACATTCTGTGTGTCTCTGTGTGTGTGTGTGTCTGTCATTCACTCCCACATTCTGTCTGTCTGTCTGTGTGTGTGTCTGTCATTCACTCCCACATTCTGTCTGTCTGTCTATGTGTGTGTGTCTGTCATTCACTCCCACATTCTGTCTGTCTGTGTGTGTGTCTGTCATTCACTCCCACATTCTGTCTGTCTGTCTATGTGTGTGTCTGTCATTCACTCCCACATTCTGTGTGTCTGTGTGTGTGTGTGTGTCTGTCATTCACTCCCAAATTCTGTCTGTCTGTCTATGTGTGTGTCTGTCATTCACTCCCACATTCTGTGTGTCTGTGTGTGTGTGTGTCTGTCATTCACTCCCACATTCTGTCTTTCTGTGTGTGTGTCTGTCATTCACTCCCACATTCTGTCTGTCTGTCTATGTGTGTGTCTGTCATTCACTCCCACATTCTGTGTGTCTGTGTGTGTGTGTGTGTGTGTGTCTGTCATTCACTCCCACATTCTGTCTGTCTGTCTGTGTGTGTGTGTGTCTGTCATTCACTCCCACATTCTGTCTGTCTGTCTATGTGTGTGTCTGTCATTCACTCCCACATTCTGTCTGTCTGTGTGTGTGTCTGTCATTCACTCCCACATTCTGTCTGTCTGTCTATGTGTGTGTCTGTCATTCACTCCCACATTCTGTGTGTCTGTGTGTGTGTGTGTGTCTGTCATTCACTCCCACATTCTGTCTGTCTGTCTGTGTGTGTGTCTGTCATTCACTCCCACATTCTGTCTGTCTGTCTATGTGTGTGTGTCTGTCATTCACTCCCACATTCTGTCTGTCTGTGTGTGTGTGTCTGTCATTCACTCCCACATTCTGTCTGTCTGTGTGTGTGTGTCTGTCATTCACTCCCACATTCTGTCTGTCTGTCTATGTGTGTGTGTGTCTGTCATTCACTCCCACATTCTGTCTGTATGTCAGTGTGTGTGTGTCTGTCATTCACTCCCACATTCTGTCTGTCTGTCTGTGTGTGTGTGTCTGTCATTCACTCCCACATTCTGTCTGTCTGTCTGTGTGTGTGTCTGTCATTCACTCCCACATTCTGTCTGTCTGTCTGTGTGTGTGTCTGTCATTCACTCCCACATTCTGTCTGTCTGTCTGTGTGTGTGTTTGTCATTCACTCCCACATTCTGTCTGTCTGTCTGTCTGTGTGTGTGTTTGTCATTCACTCCCACATTATGTCTGTCTGTGTGTGTGTCTGTCATTCACTCCCACATTCTGTCTGTCTGTCTATGTGTGTGTCTGTCATTCACTCCCACATTCTGTCTGTCTGTGTGTGTGTGTGTCTGTCATTCACTCCCACATTCTGTCTGTCTGTCTATGTGTGTCTGTCATTCACTCCCACATTCTGTCTGTCTGTCTATGTGTGTGTCTGTCATTCACTCCCACATTCTGTCTGTCTGTGTGTGTGTGTCTGTCATTCACTCCCACATTCTGTCTGTCTGTCTGTCTGTGTGTCTGTCATTCACTCCCACATTCTGTCTGTCTGTCTATGTGTGTGTGTGTCTGTCATTCACTCCCACATTCTGCCTGTCTGTGTGTGTGTGTCTGTCATTCACTCCCACATTCTGTCTGTCTGTCTATGTGTGTGTGTGTCTGTCATTCACTCCCACATTCTGTCTGTATGTCAGTGTGTGTGTGTCTGTCATTCACTCCCACATTCTGTCTGTCTGTCTGTGTGTGTGTCTGTCATTCACTCCCACATTCTGTCTGTCTGTCTGTGTGTGTGTCTGTCATTCACTCCCACATTCTGTCTGTCTGTCTGTGTGTGTGTCTGTCATTCACTCCCACATTCTGTCTGTCTGTGTGTGTGTTTGTCATTCACTCCCACATTCTGTCTGTCTGTCTGTGTGTGTGTTTGTCATTCACTCCCACATTATGTCTGTCTGTGTGTGTGTCTGTCATTCACTCCCACATTCTGTCTGTCTGTCTATGTGTGTGTCTGTCATTCACTCCCACATTCTGTCTGTCTGTGTGTGTGTGTGTCTGTCATTCACTCCCACATTCTGTCTGTCTGTCTATGTGTGTCTGTCATTCACTCCCACATTCTGTCTGTCTGTCTATGTGTGTGTCTGTCATTCACTCCCACATTCTGTCTGTCTGTGTGTGTGTGTCTGTCATTCACTCCCACATTCTGTCTGTCTGTCTGTCTGTCTGTGTGTCTGTCATTCACTCCCACATTCTGTCTGTCTGTCTATGTGTGTGTGTCTGTCATTCACTCCCACATTCTGTCTGTCTGTCTATGTGTGTGTCTGTCATTCACTCCCACATTCTGTCTGTCTATGTGTGTGTGTCTGTCATTCACTCCCACATTCTGTCTGTCTGTCTATGTGTGTGTCTGTCATTCACTCCCACATTCTGTCTGTCTGTGTGTGTGTGTGTCTGTCATTCACTCCCACATTCTGTCTGTCTGTCTATGTGTGTGTCTGTCATTCACTCCCACATTCTGTCTGTCTGTCTATGTGTGTGTCTGTCATTCACTCCCACATTCTGTCTGTCTGTCTATGTGTGTGTGTGTCTGTCATTCACTCCCACATTCTGTCTGTCTGTCTATGTGTGTGTCTGTCATTCACTCCCACATTCTGTCTGTCTGTCTATGTGTGTGTCTGTCATTCACTCCCACATTCTGTCTGTCTGTCTATGTGTGTGTGTGTCTGTCATTCACTCCCACATTCTGTCTGTCTGTCTATGTGTGTGTGTCTGTCATTCACTCCCACATTCTGTCTGTCTGTGTGTGTGTGTCTGTCATTCACTCCCACATTCTGTCTGTCTGTCTATGTGTGTGTCTGTCATTCACTCCCACATTCTGTCTGTCTGTCTATGTGTGTGTGTGTCTGTCATTCACTCCCACATTCTGTCTGTCTGTCTATGTGTGTGTCTGTCATTCACTCCCACATTCTGTCTGTCTGTCTATGTGTGTGTCTGTCATTCACTCCCACATTCTGTCTGTCTGTCTATGTGTGTGTGTGTCTGTCATTCACTCCCACATTCTGTCTGTCTGTCTATGTGTGTGTGTGTCTGTCATTCACTCCCACATTCTGTCTGTCTGTGTGTGTGTGTGTCTGTCATTCACTCCCACATTCTGTCTGTCTGTCTATGTGTGTGTGTGTCTGTCATTCACTCCCACATTCTGTCTGTCTATGTGTGTGTGTGTCTGTCATTCACTCCCACATTCTGTCTGTCTGTCTATGTGTGTGTCTGTCATTCACTCCCACATTCTGTCTGTCTGTCTATGTGTGTGTCTGTCATTCACTCCCACATTCTGTCTGTCTGTCTGTGTGTGTGCCTGTCATTCACTCCCACATTCTGTCTGTCTGTCTATGTGTGTGTGTGTCTGTCATTCACTCCCACATTCTGTCTGTCTATGTGTGTGTGTGTCTGTCATTCACTCCCACATTCTGTCTGTCTGTGTGTGTGTCTGTCATTCACTCCCACATTCTGTCTGTCTGTCTATGTGTGTGTCTGTCATTCACTCCCACATTCTGTCTGTCTGTCTGTGTGTGTGTCTGTCATTCACTCCCACATTCTGTCTGTCTGTCTATGTGTGTGTCTGTCATTCACTCCCACATTCTGTCTGTCTATGTGTGTGTGTCTGTCATTCACTCCCACATTCTGTCTGTCTGTCTATGTGTGTGTCTGTCATTCACTCCCACATTCTGTCTGTCTATGTGTGTGTGTCTGTCATTCACTCCCACATTCTGTCTGTCTGTCTATGTGTGTGTCTGTCATTCACTCCCACATTCTGTCTGTCTGTGTGTGTGTGTGTCTGTCATTCACTCCCACATTCTGTCTGTCTGTCTGTGTGTGTGTCTGTCATTCACTCACACATTCTGTCTGTCTGTCTATGTGTGTGTCTGTCATTCACTCCCACATTCTGTCTGTCTGTCTATGTGTGTGTTTGTCATTCACTCCCACATTCTGTCTGTCTGTGTGTGTGTGTCTGTCATTCACTCCCACATTCTGTCTGTCTGTCTGTGTGTGTGTCTGTCATTCACTCCCACATTCTGTCTGTCTGTCTATGTGTGTGTCTGTCATTCACTCCCACATTCTGTCTGTCTGTGTGTGTGTGTGTGTCTGTCATTCACTCCCACATTCTGTCTGTCTGTGTGTGTGTGTGTGTCTGTCATTCACTCCCACATTCTGTCTGTCTGTGTGTGTGTGTGTTTGTCATTCACTCCCACATTCTGTCTGTCTGTCTGTCTGTGTGTGTGTTTGTCATTCACTCCCACATTCTGTCTGTGTGTGTGTGTGTGTGTCTGTCATTCACTCCCACATTCTGTCTGTCTGTGTGTGTGTGTGTTTGTCATTCACTCCCACATTCTGTCTGTCTGTCTGTCTGTGTGTGTGTTTGTCATTCACTCCCACATTCTGTCTGTCTGTGTGTGTGTGTGTCTGTCATTCACTCCCACATTCTGTCTGTCTGTGTGTGTGTGTGTCTGTCATTCACTCCCACATTCTGTCTGTCTGTGTGTGTGTGTGTGTCTGTCATTCACTCCCACATTCTGTCTGTCTGTGTGTGTGTGTGTTTGTCATTCACTCCCACATTCTGTCTGTCTGTCTGTCTGTGTGTGTGTTTGTCATTCACTCCCACATTCTGTCTGTCTGTCTGTGTGTGTGTCTGTCATTCACTCCCACATTCTGTCTGTCTATGTGTGTGTCTGTCATTCACTCCCACATTCTGTCTGTCTGTCTGTGTGTGTGTCTGTCATTCACTCCCACATTCTGTCTGTCTGTCTATGTGTGTGTTTGTCATTCACTCCCACATTCTGTCTGTCTGTCTGTGTGTGTGTCTGTCATTCACTCCCACATTCTGTCTGTCTGTCTGTGTGTGTGTGTGTCTGTCATTCACTCCCACATTCTGTCTGTCTGTCTGTGTGTGTCTGTCATTCACTCCCACATTCTGTCTGTCTGTCTGTCTGTGTGTGTGTCTGTCATTCACTCCCACATTCTGTCTGTCTGTCTGTGTGTGTGTCTGTCATTCACTCCCACATTCTGTCTGTCTGTGTGTGTGTGTGTCTGTCATTCACTCCCACATTCTGTCTGTCTGTCTGTGTGTGTGTCTGTCATTCACTCCCACATTCTGTCTGTCTGTCTGTGTGTGTGTCTGTCATTCACTCCCACATTCTGTCTGTCTGTGTGTGTGTGTCTGTCATTCACTCCCACATTCTGCCTGTGTGTCTATGTGTGTCTGTCATTCACTCCCACAGTCTGCCTGTCTGTCTATGTATGTCTGTCATTCACTCCCACATTCTGTCTGCTGTCTGTGTGTGTGTGTCTGTCATTCAGTCCCACATTCTGCCTGTCTGTCTATGTGTGTGTGTGTCTATCATTCACTCCCACATTCTGTCTATCTGTCTATGTGTGTGTCTGTCATTCACTCCCACATTCTGTCTGTCTGTCTATGTGTGTGTGTCTGTCATTCACTCCCACATTCTGTCTGTCTGTCTGTGTGTGTGTGTCTGTCATTCACTCCCACATTCTGTCTGTCTGTCTATGTGTGTGTGTCTGTCATTCACTCCCACATTCTGTCTGTCTGTATGTCTGTGTGTGTGTGTGTCATTCACTCCCACATTCTGTCTGTCTGTCTATGTGTGTGTCTGTCATTCACTCCCACATTCTGTCTGTCTCTGTGTGTGTGTCTGTCATTCACTCCCACATTCTGTCTGTATGTCTGTCTATGTGTGTGTGTCTGTCATTCACTCCCACATTCTGCCTGTCTGTCTGTGTGTGTGTGTCTGTCATTCAGTCCCACATTCTGTCTGTCTATGTGTGTGTGTGTCTGTCATTCACTCCCACATTCTGTCTGTCTGTCTATGTGTCTGTGTCTGTCATTCACTCCCACATTCTGCCTGTCTGTCTATGTGTGTGTGTGTCTATCATTCACTCCCACATTCTGTCTGTCTGTCTATGTGTGTGTCTGTCATTCACTCCCACATTCTGTCTGTGTGTGTGTGTGTGTCTGTCATTCACTCCCACATTCTGTCTGTCTGTCTATGTGTCTGTGTCTGTCATTCACTCCCACATTCTGCCTGTCTGTCTATGTGTGTGTGTGTCTATCATTCACTCCCACATTTAGTCTGTCTGTCTATGTGTGTGTCTGTCATTCACTCCCACATTCTGTCTGTGTGTGTGTGTTTGTCTGTCATTCACTCCCACATTCTGTCTGTCTGTCTATGTGTGTGTGTCTGTCATTCACTCCCACATTCTGTCTGTCTGTCTATGTGTGTGTGTCTGTCATTCACTCCCACATTCTGTCTGTCTGTGTGTGTGTGTCTGTCATTCACTCCCACATTCTGTCTGTCTGTCTATGTGTGTGTGTGTCTGTCATTCACTCCCACATTCTGTCTGTATGTCAGTGTGTGTGTGTCTGTCATTCACTCCCACATTCTGTCTGTCTGTCTGTGTGTGTGTGTCTGTCATTCACTCCCACATTCTGTCTGTCTGTCTGTGTGTGTGTCTGTCATTCACTCCCACATTCTGTCTGTCTGTCTGTGTGTGTGTCTGTCATTCACTCCCACATTCTGTCTGTCTGTGTGTGTGTTTGTCATTCACTCCCACATTCTGTCTGTCTGTCTGTGTGTGTGTTTGTCATTCACTCCCACATTATGTCTGTCTGTGTGTGTGTCTGTCATTCACTCCCACATTCTGTCTGTCTGTCTATGTGTGTGTCTGTCATTCACTCCCACATTCTGTCTGTCTGTGTGTGTGTGTGTGTGTCTGTCATTCACTCCCACATTCTGTCTGTCTGTCTATGTGTGTCTGTCATTCACTCCCACATTCTGTCTGTCTGTCTATGTGTGTGTCTGTCATTCACTCCCACATTCTGTCTGTCTGTGTGTGTGTGTCTGTCATTCACTCCCACATTCTGTCTGTCTGTCTGTCTGTCTGTGTGTCTGTCATTCACTCCCACATTCTGTCTGTCTGTCTATGTGTGTGTGTCTGTCATTCACTCCCACATTCTGTCTGTCTGTCTATGTGTGTGTCTGTCATTCACTCCCACATTCTGTCTGTCTATGTGTGTGTGTCTGTCATTCACTCCCACATTCTGTCTGTCTGTCTATGTGTGTGTCTGTCATTCACTCCCACATTCTGTCTGTCTGTGTGTGTGTGTGTGTCTGTCATTCACTCCCACATTCTGTCTGTCTGTCTATGTGTGTGTCTGTCATTCACTCCCACATTCTGTCTGTCTGTCTATGTGTGTGTCTGTCATTCACTCCCACATTCTGTCTGTCTGTCTATGTGTGTGTGTGTCTGTCATTCACTCCCACATTCTGTCTGTCTGTCTATGTGTGTGTCTGTCATTCACTCCCACATTCTGTCTGTCTGTCTATGTGTGTGTCTGTCATTCACTCCCACATTCTGTCTGTCTGTCTATGTGTGTGTGTGTCTGTCATTCACTCCCACATTCTGTCTGTCTGTCTATGTGTGTGTGTCTGTCATTCACTCCCACATTCTGTCTGTGTGTGTGTGTCTGTCATTCACTCCCACATTCTGTCTGTCTGTCTATGTGTGTGTCTGTCATTCACTCCCACATTCTGTCTGTCTGTCTATGTGTGTGTGTGTCTGTCATTCACTCCCACATTCTGTCTGTCTGTCTATGTGTGTGTCTGTCATTCACTCCCACATTCTGTCTGTCTGTCTATGTGTGTGTCTGTCATTCACTCCCACATTCTGTCTGTCTGTCTATGTGTGTGTGTGTCTGTCATTCACTCCCACATTCTGTCTGTCTGTCTATGTGTGTGTGTGTCTGTCATTCACTCCCACATTCTGTCTGTCTGTGTGTGTGTGTGTCTGTCATTCACTCCCACATTCTGTCTGTCTGTCTATGTGTGTGTGTGTCTGTCATTCACTCCCACATTCTGTCTGTCTATGTGTGTGTGTGTGTCTGTCATTCACTCCCACATTCTGTCTGTCTATGTGTGTGTGTGTGTCTGTCATTCACTCCCACATTCTGTCTGTCTGTCTATGTGTGTGTCTGTCATTCACTCCCACATTCTGTCTGTCTGTCTGTGTGTGTGCCTGTCATTCACTCCCACATTCTGTCTGTCTGTCTATGTGTGTGTGTGTCTGTCATTCACTCCCACATTCTGTCTGTCTATGTGTGTGTGTGTCTGTCATTCACTCCCACATTCTGTCTGTCTGTGTGTGTGTGTGTCTGTCATTCACTCCCACATTCTGTCTGTCTGTCTATGTGTGTGTCTGTCATTCACTCCCACATTCTGTCTGTCTGTCTGTGTGTGTGTCTGTCATTCACTCCCACATTCTGTCTGTCTGTCTATGTGTGTGTCTGTCATTCACTCCCACATTCTGTCTGTCTATGTGTGTGTGTCTGTCATTCACTCCCACATTCTGTCTGTCTGTCTATGTGTGTGTCTGTCATTCACTCCCACATTCTGTCTGTCTATGTGTGTGTGTCTGTCATTCACTCCCACATTCTGTCTGTCTGTCTATGTGTGTGTCTGTCATTCACTCCCACATTCTGTCTGTCTGTGTGTGTGTGTGTCTGTCATTCACTCCCACATTCTGTCTGTCTGTCTGTGTGTGTGTCTGTCATTCACTCACACATTCTGTCTGTCTGTCTATGTGTGTGTCTGTCATTCACTCCCACATTCTGTCTGTCTGTCTATGTGTGTGTTTGTCATTCACTCCCACATTCTGTCTGTCTGTGTGTGTGTGTCTGTCATTCACTCCCACATTCTGTCTGTCTGTCTGTGTGTGTGTCTGTCATTCACTCCCACATTCTGTCTGTCTGTCTATGTGTGTGTCTGTCATTCACTCCCACATTCTGTCTGTCTGTGTGTGTGTGTGTGTCTGTCATTCACTCCCACATTCTGTCTGTCTGTGTGTGTGTGTGTGTCTGTCATTCACTCCCACATTCTGTCTGTCTGTGTGTGTGTGTGTTTGTCATTCACTCCCACATTCTGTCTGTCTGTCTGTCTGTGTGTGTGTTTGTCATTCACTCCCACATTCTGTCTGTGTGTGTGTGTGTGTGTCTGTCATTCACTCCCACATTCTGTCTGTCTGTCTGTGTGTGTGTTTGTCATTCACTCCCACATTCTGTCTGTCTGTCTATGTGTGTGTGTCTGTCATTCACTCCCACATTCTGTCTGTCTGTGTGTGTGTGTCTGTCATTCACTCCCACATTCTGTCTGTCTGTCTATGTGTGTGTCTGTCATTCACTCCCACATTCTGTCTGTCTGTCTATGTGTGTGTGTGTCTGTCATTCACTCCCACATTCTGTCTGTCTGTCTATGTGTGTGTCTGTCATTCACTCCCACATTCTGTCTGTCTGTCTATGTGTGTGTCTGTCATTCACTCCCACATTCTGTCTGTCTGTCTATGTGTGTGTGTGTCTGTCATTCACTCCCACATTCTGTCTGTCTGTCTATGTGTGTGTGTGTCTGTCATTCACTCCCACATTCTGTCTGTCTGTGTGTGTGTGTGTCTGTCATTCACTCCCACATTCTGTCTGTCTGTCTATGTGTGTGTGTGTCTGTCATTCACTCCCACATTCTGTCTGTCTATGTGTGTGTGTGTCTGTCATTCACTCCCACATTCTGTCTGTCTGTGTGTGTGTCTGTCATTCACTCCCACATTCTGTCTGTCTGTCTATGTGTGTGTCTGTCATTCACTCCCACATTCTGTCTGTCTGTCTGTGTGTGTGCCTGTCATTCACTCCCACATTCTGTCTGTCTGTCTATGTGTGTGTGTGTGTCTGTCATTCACTCCCACATTCTGTCTGTCTATGTGTGTGTGTGTCTGTCATTCACTCCCACATTCTGTCTGTCTGTGTGTGTGTGTGTCTGTCATTCACTCCCACATGCTGTCTGTCTGTCTATGTGTGTGTCTGTCATTCACTCCCACATTCTGTCTGTCTATGTGTGTGTGTCTGTCATTCACTCCCACATTCTGTCTGTCTGTCTATGTGTGTGTTTGTCATTCACTCCCACATTCTGTCTGTCTGTGTGTGTGTGTCTGTCATTCACTCCCACATTCTGTCTGTCTGTCTGTGTGTGTGTCTGTCATTCACTCCCACATTCTGTCTGTCTGTCTATGTGTGTGTCTGTCATTCACTCCCACATTCTGTCTGTCTGTGTGTGTGTGTGTGTCTGTCATTCACTCCCACATTCTGTCTGTCTGTGTGTGTGTGTGTGTCTGTCATTCACTCCCACATTCTGTCTGTCTGTGTGTGTGTGTGTTTGTCATTCACTCCCACATTCTGTCTGTCTGTCTGTCTGTGTGTGTGTTTGTCATTCACTCCCACATTCTGTCTGTGTGTGTGTGTGTGTGTCTGTCATTCACTCCCACATTCTGTCTGTCTGTCTGTCTGTGTGTGTGTTTGTCATTCACTCCCACATTCTGTCTGTCTGTGTGTGTGTGTGTCTGTCATTCACTCCCACATTCTGTCTGTCTGTGTGTGTGTGTCTGTCATTCACTCCCACATTCTGTCTGTCTGTGTGTGTGTGTGTGTCTGTCATTCACTCCCACATTCTGTCTGTCTGTGTGTGTGTGTGTTTGTCATTCACTCCCACATTCTGTCTGTCTGTCTGTCTGTGTGTGTGTTTGTCATTCACTCCCACATTCTGTCTGTCTGTCTGTGTGTGTGTCTGTCATTCACTCCCACATTCTGTCTGTCTATGTGTGTGTCTGTCATTCACTCCCACATTCTGTCTGTCTGTCTGTGTGTGTGTCTGTCATTCACTCCCACATTCTGTCTGTCTGTCTATGTGTGTGTTTGTCATTCACTCCCACATTCTGTCTGTCTGTCTGTGTGTGTGTCTGTCATTCACTCCCACATTCTGTCTGTCTGTCTGTGTGTGTGTGTGTCTGTCATTCACTCCCACATTCTGTCTGTCTGTCTGTGTGTGTCTGTCATTCACTCCCACATTCTGTCTGTCTGTCTGTCTGTGTGTGTGTCTGTCATTCACTCCCACATTCTGTCTGTCTGTCTGTGTGTGTGTCTGTCATTCACTCCCACATTCTGTCTGTCTGTGTGTGTGTGTGTCTGTCATTCACTCCCACATTCTGTCTGTCTGTCTGTGTGTGTGTCTGTCATTCACTCCCACATTCTGTCTGTCTGTCTGTGTGTGTGTCTGTCATTCACTCCCACATTCTGTCTGTCTGTGTGTGTGTGTCTGTCATTCACTCCCACATTCTGCCTGTGTGTCTATGTGTGTCTGTCATTCACTCCCACAGTCTGCCTGTCTGTCTATGTATGTCTGTCATTCACTCCCACATTCTGTCTGCTGTCTGTGTGTGTGTGTCTGTCATTCAGTCCCACATTCTGCCTGTCTGTCTATGTGTGTGTGTGTCTATCATTCACTCCCACATTCTGTCTATCTGTCTATGTGTGTGTCTGTCATTCACTCCCACATTCTGTCTGTCTGTCTATGTGTGTGTGTCTGTCATTCACTCCCACATTCTGTCTGTCTGTCTGTGTGTGTGTGTCTGTCATTCACTCCCACATTCTGTCTGTCTGTCTATGTGTGTGTGTCTGTCATTCACTCCCACATTCTGTCTGTCTGTATGTCTGTGTGTGTGTGTGTCATTCACTCCCACATTCTGTCTGTCTGTCTATGTGTGTGTCTGTCATTCACTCCCACATTCTGTCTGTCTCTGTGTGTGTGTCTGTCATTCACTCCCACATTCTGTCTGTATGTCTGTCTATGTGTGTGTGTCTGTCATTCACTCCCACATTCTGCCTGTCTGTCTGTGTGTGTGTGTCTGTCATTCAGTCCCACATTCTGTCTGTCTATGTGTGTGTGTGTCTGTCATTCACTCCCACATTCTGTCTGTCTGTCTATGTGTCTGTGTCTGTCATTCACTCCCACATTCTGCCTGTCTGTCTATGTGTGTGTGTGTCTATCATTCACTCCCACATTCTGTCTGTCTGTCTATGTGTGTGTCTGTCATTCACTCCCACATTCTGTCTGTGTGTGTGTGTGTGTCTGTCATTCACTCCCACATTCTGTCTGTCTGTCTATGTGTCTGTGTCTGTCATTCACTCCCACATTCTGTCTGTCTGTCTATGTGTGTGTCTGTCATTCACTCCCACATTCTGTCTGTGTGTGTGTGTGTGTCTGTCATTCACTCCCACATTCTGTCTGTCTGTCTATGTGTGTGTGTCTGTCATTCACTCCCACATTCTGTCTGTCTGTCTATGTGTGTGTGTCTGTCATTCAGTCCCACATTCTGTCTGTCTGTCTGTCTGTCTATGTGTGTGTGTCTGTCATTCACTCCCACATTCTGTCTGTCTGTGTGTGTGTCTGTCATTCACTCCCACATTCTGTCTGTCTGTCTGTGTGTGTGTCTGTCATTCACTCACACATTCTGTCTGTCTGTCTATGTGTGTGTGTGTCTATCATTCACTCCCACATTCTGTCTGTCTGTCTGTGTGTGTGTCTGTCATTCACTCACACATTCTGTCTGTCTGTCTATGTGTGTGTGTGTCTATCATTCACTCCCACATTCTGTCTGTCTGTCTATGTGTGTGTCTGTCATTCACTCCCACATTCTGTCTGTCTATGTGTGTGTGTCTGTCATTCACTCCCACATTCTGTCTGTCTGTCTATGTGTGTGTGTCTGTCATTCACTCCCACATTCTGTCTGTCTGTCTATGTGTGTGTCTGTCATTCACTCCCACATTCTGCCTGTCTGTCTATGTGTGTGTGTCTGTCATTCACTCCCACATTCTGTATGTCTATGTGTGTGTGTCTGTCATTCACTCCCACATTCTGTCTGTCTGTCTGTGTGTGTGTGTCTCATTCACTCCCACATTCTGTCTGTCTGTCTGTGTGTGTGTCTGTCATTCACTCACACATTCTGTCTGTCTGTCTATGTGTGTGTGTCTATCATTCACTCCCACATTCTGTATGTCTGTCTATGTGTGTGTGTCTGTCATTCACTCCCACATTCTGTCTGTCTGTATGTCTGTGTGTGTGTGTGTCATTCACTCCCACATTCTGTCTGTCTGTCTATGTGTGTGTGTCTGTCATTCACTCCCACATTCTGTCTGTCTATGTGTGTGTGTCTGTCATTCACTCCCACATTCTGTCTGTCTGTGTGTGTGTGTCTGTCATTCACTCCCACATTCTGTCTGTCTGTGTGTGTGTGTCTGTCATTCCCGGACTATCCATACCCACACTCCTCTGCATGACGTTACGACCACTCAGTGTCTTATGGTCTTATCTACTGTTAACAGGCATTGCCCAGGGAGCCTGTCTTTAATAAACATGTCACTGTGGTTGGTCGGGCAGGTTAAGTCCTTGATACCCACCTTGTGTATATATATCTATATATTGCATATCTCTTGTCTGTCTGTCTACCTATCTATATATTTTCTCCCCTATCTATCACCCCTAGTCACATCTCCATCTCTCTCAGATATAGATGAGTGTTCCCTCAGGTCTGATCTCTGCTTCCCTCACGGGACGTGTGAGAACGTGGAGGGGTCATACGTGTGCGTGTGTGACAGCGGGTACATGCCCAGTGAGGACAGGAAGAGATGTGAGGGTGAGTGGGGAAAGAAATGGGGAATGTCACTGAGTGATGGTGACACCCAACAGGAACCGTGTACTATTGTCTCTTACTGATGTCTCTTCCCACCTCCCACCCCCTGTCTCCTTCTACCCCCACCCTCTCTCTTTGTCTCCTCCCCCGTCTCTCTCCCTTCCCCCCTCTTCCTCTCCCCCTCTCTTTCTCTCATTCTCCCTCCCTCTCTGTCTCCTTGTCTCGCCTCCTTCTCTCCCCCCCCCACTATCGCTCTCTCCTTCTCTCCCCCCAACCATCTTTCTCTGTCTCCTTCTCCTCCCTCTCTCTCCCTCCCTCCCATCCGCCATCTCCTCCTCTCTCCCTCTCTCTCTCAGAGATACCCCGGGGCTTGGATCACAGAGACTGCTTCCTCAGTTTGGATGACTCTCTCTTCTGTGATAGTGTCCTTGCTGTCAATGTCACTCGGGAGCAATGCTGCTGCTCCTTAGGGGCAGGATGGGGGGACCACTGTGAGATCTACCCCTGCCCAGTGCATAGCTCAGGTACTCCAGGGCAACTACAGCCCCAGGCACCCTCAGATGATCTATCTCTAATGCACCTTTTCTGACTGTTTCTCTCAGTCTGGCTGTCACTCTTGTAGCTCATCTCTCTATTTTGCTTTGATCCTCTCTCTTCCTCTCTCACTGGATGTCTCTCCCTAACTTTCTCTTTCTCCCTAGCTGTCTCTCTCCCATCCCTTTCTCACTATCTTTTACCTTCTGTTTCTGTCTCTTTCCTTCTCTCTCTCTCTATATCCCTCCCTCTCTCTCCCTCTCTCTTCCTCAGTTGAGTTCCTCTCACTCTGTCCGGATGGAGTTGGATTCATTGTTGACCTTGACATCATGAGTTACGGACTCCCCACCTACCGAGGTAAGAGATCAAAGGTCAGGGGTCAGTGTCTGCTTTCTAGGGCCAGTGAGGGTGAGTGTTTGGGTCAAGGGCAGAGAAAAGTCAAAGGTCATAAGACGGGCAACTTGAAAACACTGGGGGTCATGGCTGGCGGTGAGGTGTTAGAGGTCACAAGGAAGAATTCTGGAAGGGTTCATAGGGCACTGGAGTTACATAGTTACATAGTTACATAGTAAATGAGGTTGAAAAAAGACATTCGTCCGTCAAGTTCAACCTATGCTACATTTAGACGACAGATACTTTATCCTATATCTATACTTCCTTATTGATCCAGAGGAAGCAAACAAAAAACCCCAGTGACACATTATCCAATGATATCTCATAAGGGAAAAATAAATTCCTTTCTGACTCCAATAATTGGCAATCAGATTACTCCCTGTATCAATAGCAAGATAGATCGGGTGCTTCAAAAAGCAACTGCGTCCACATATATCATGAACGAAATCCACAATAACCTCCTTCTCCAGTATGGATAATGGTATTAATGTCCCATGAATAAGGGAGAGGAAACTGGTGCCTAGTCTTGCTGATGGCCAAACACAAATAGCCAATATGGCACAGTAAACATTTCCCCAGAACCAGTATAAAAGTCCAGCATATAATATAATCCACAGAAAGCTCACTTTGTGGGTCTCCAATAGTCCTGTCCATCCTGGTGTTCATTGTGGAAGTAAGGTGGCCAGTCTGCCAGGGAGGAGAGTAATACACAGACATAGAGACTAGCAGGGCACTGCCTAAGCATACATGAAAAGGTCCAGAGGAGGCTCACATATGTAAAAATATTACCTTTATTGGATCATAAGAGATCCCCAACACAATATAATACGCATTTTGTGTTGGGGATCTCTTATGATCCAATAAAGATAATATTTTTTCATATGTGAGCCTCCTCTGGATCTTTTCATTCATGCTAGTCTCTATTTTTGTGTTTTACTCCCTGGAGCAACATCTTTCCCATGTTTACTTATTTGGTATATCCCTGTATACCTTTCCTTTCTAAAAAGATGTCCAACCTTTTTTTATAACACATCTATTGTATCCGCCATCACATTGCCTGTTTAATGCAAGATAAGATCTTGTTTGCCTTTGCAGCTACTGCATGACTTTGGGCACTATTGCTAAGCCTGCTGTCTACAAGCACTCCTAAATCCTTCTCCATCATCGATTCTCCTAATTTATCCCCATTTCATTTGTAAATGACCTGTTCATTCTTGTTTCCTAAATGCATAACCTTACATTTATCTGTATTAAACCTCACCTGCCATTTACCTGCCCAAGTTTCCAATCTCTCCAAGTCCTTCTGAAGAGAAATTACATCATGCTCTGATTCTACTACCTTACACAATGTAGTATCATCAGCAAAGATGGAGACTTTGATCTCGATGCCAATCTCCATTAATCTGCCTACCCATCTCACACTGAAAGGGTCCTATATTTTCTTTTCTTATTTTTTTGTTATTAAGGTACTTAAAGAACTTTTTAGGGTTGATCTTACTTTCTATTGCAATCCTTTTTTCATTTTTGCTCATTTTATTGCCCTTTCGCATTTTTTGTTACATTCCTTATAATTCTGATACGATGTCTCTGTCCCTTCTGACTTAAAGAATCTAAACGCCTTCCTCTTCTTGTCCATTTCCTCCCCTACCTGTTAATTTAGCCACATTGGTTTAGACCAGGGGTGCGCAAACTGGGGTGAGCTAGATTTTCTGGGGGGGCGCGGCAGTTATAGAGGTCTCGCGCTCTCCACCGTGCGAAGCCTCCATAACACACTTCTCTTCCAGCGACGTGTCGTCATGTTAACCCGGCATCAAATGGCGCCATGGGGTCACGTAATGTCACATTACCATGGCAATATGATGTCACATGACCCCGTGCGTCATTTGACGCGGGGGGGGGGGAGGGTTTTTGCGCGAGGCGCCGAGGAGAGTAGGCAGGGGTACGCATGGGGAAAAGTCCCGGGTTTAGATTTGTCTCTTTTATACTTATTACCCAAGGGTATACACTGATAAGTGTGCTTTTCTAACAATGTTTTAAAGACTGCCCATTTATCTTCTACATTTTTCCTGCAAAAACATCATCCCAGTGTATTACTTGCAGATTATTCCTCAATTTATTCAAATCTGCCTTTCTAAAATGTAAAGTCTTTGTTGACCCCGTATAATAAGGTTTTTGATCAGTTTTTGATCAGTTCCCGGACTTGAATATTTGTTATTACTTCTACATTGTTTAATATTACCAAACCCAGAACTGCCCCTCTGCTGGTTGGTTCTTCAATAATTTGAGTCATGTAATTGTCTTTAAGCACCCCCAAAAACCTGTTCCCTTTCGTGGTAAGATCTCATTGCCCCACTCTATGTCTGGATAACTAAGATCACCCATTATGCAAACATGACCCAGTTTTGATGCCTTCTCCATTTGCTAAAGTATTTTAGCTTCCACAATCTCACAGATATTTGGTGGTTTATAGCATATCCCTACAAATAGTTTCTTTGTACTTTTACCTCCACTGCTAATTTCTATCCACAAAGTCTCTACATTTTCATCATTCCCTTCATAAACATCTTCCCTTAGAATAGGTTTTAGATCCGGTTTAACATATAAACATACTCCACCTCCCCTTCAATTTGTTCGAGCCTTCCGAAAAAGGGAATAACCCTCTAAATTAACTGTCCAGTCATGAGTTTCATCCCACCGTGTTTCAGTAATGCCTATGATATCATACTGCTCCCTTGCAGCTATTAATTCAAGCTCCCCCATTTTATCTGTCAGGCTTCTTGCTTTAGCATTTAAGGTTTTTTTCAGCCTGTACTATTATCTTATCTGCTTCTTCCTTTCTGCGCCCACTAGGTTTAGTCTTTAGAAATTTTCTAGTATTATCTGTATTTACTATGGGTATCTCACTGCTTGTCAAACTCGCACTTGCCTCCATGACCCTTGCTATGTCCCCATCCCTATCTATTCTATTTAGTTTGTTATCTGTTTCTTGTCCCTCCCATCTATGCTAGTTTTAAATCTCCTCCAACCTTTTTAACATTCTCCTTACCATAAAGATAGCACCTCTCAATAAAAGGAAACCAGTGCTCTAAAAACCCCAAACCCTCCTTCCTGCACCACTTTCTTAGCCATGCATTAACCTCCCTGATCTCTGACTGTCTCCCTGCGGTAGCGCATGGCACTGGTAGTTTTCCAGAAAATACTACCTTGGAGGTCCTTGCCTTAAGCTTGCAGCCAACATGTACCAAGACCGCCGGGTCAATCCCAGCCCCACCCCCCACAATCTGTCTACCCGGTCCGCAATGTGCCGAACTCAAGACCCCGGGAGACAACAAACTATTCGGTTCATGCGGTCATGGCAACAGATTGCCCTATCTACCTCCCTAATAATGGAGTCCCCTACTACCACAATCTTTCTTGTTCTCTGAGTATCCTGAGTTCCCTCTGCGCTGGAGGAACTATTCCCCTGGCTGCTAGAGGAATCAGTCTCCCCCAGCCTTGCCATTCCTGCCATTTCTTCACCCAATCTGACAAATCTATTGGGATGGGTCAGCTCAGAACTAGCCAGCCTTTTCCTCTTCCCTCTGCTTCCCCTTCTAACTGTTACCCAGCTACCTACCTGTACCTCACTCACAGCTCCACCATCTACACCACTAGTCCCAGCCAGGGCCTGCTTAGTGAGCACTAAACTCCTTTCAAGATTATCAATGTCCCTCAATATTGCAAGTTTCCTCTTCAGATCAGCCATCTCTGACTCTAAAGAGACCACCCGCTCACACTTCTCACTGCGGTATGCTCCCTGGAACAGCTGCTCCAAGTGCACATACAGTACATGTGGCAAGATGTGCATTGAGTGGCATTCTCAATCCGGCTCATTGTTGCAACTATGGAGTTATAAGTACTAACAATTTACAGTATTTCAATATACTATACCTTGTTCCAACTCCTGGTTCTAACTCCTCACAGCACTTGAAATCAAACTGTAATTCCATCACACAGATCAGGACACACAAGCTCAAGGGGGTCAATCATACCAGATTGTGGTTGGAAAGCTACTGAATACTGAAGTTGAGGTTCGATCTGAAGGCCAGGGGTCATTAGGTGACTTCTGGTTACTGTAAGTGGATTGAGGGTTGGAGATGGCGAGAGGAGAATCTGTGTGCATTGTGGGTAAAACTAGGCAGAGCTAGCACCTCCTAGGGGTCAAGAAGAGGCCTTGAACGCAAAGGTCGCATAGCGTGGTTGTGATGATGACCTAAAGGTTATGGCCATTATCTTGAGAGATCAAAGGTAATTAATGACTTGAGGGTGATAAATTACAGGAGGGAAAAGTGATAGGCTCAGAGGTTCATGAGGGACTTAGAGTCAGAGGTCAAGTGGAGAGGGTGGACATCCCAAACATCTTAGAGGTGAATTGAGAGTCTAAGGTCACGAGGGAGCTAAGGTGATGACCTCTGGGTCAAGGTTTGGGATGGGGACCTGAGGATTACCTGAAGGGCAGAGGTGAATGGGGGACACCTGGAAGGATAATGTTCTCTTGGCATGTCCTTCGGTCAGATGTCAGGGTTCCAGGATAGAAGAGTAGAGAGGGTGCAAGAATGTGACCTGAAGTTTAGAGATCACGGGTGAGACATAACCAGGACTGATCTCTTCAACAGACATCGATGAGTGTCAACTCTTTGGACAAGAGATCTGCAAGGAGGGGAAGTGCGTGAACACACAGCCCGGCTACGAGTGCTACTGCAAACATGGCTATTACTACGATACAAGGCTGCTCCAGTGCATGGGTGAGATAGAAAGGGGGAGAGGAGGGAGAGGCTGCTCCAGTGCATGGGAGAGAGCAGGAGGAGGCTGCTCCAGTGCATGGGAGAGAGAGAAAGGGAGAGGAGGAGAGAGAAATGAGAGAAGGGGGAGATAGAGGGAGAGGAGAGGAGGATATAAACTGCTGTTGTGCATTGGTAAGAGAATGTACCAGTGGGAAGAGAAATGAGATAGGCAGTGTGACAGGACGGCCTTGCGGTAGGGACTGTAAGAGTCCCAAACAGTGGGTAAGGTTTTTAATTTCAGTGGTTTATTTTCCACAATCAAATAAACATTAGGCACACCGTCCCTTTAAGGCAAAAACAAAACATAAAAACAATGCCTACTCCACGGTAGGGAGGCGAACTGTACAATATAAGCTTAGCTATGGGCTGGCCGACTAAACCGGTTACCAGCTTTAAATAACACATTCAGGGATAGAGAAATAAGATCAATTCCTTATCTGTTTGGAGAGAGAGAGTCCAGGCAATCCTTCTGGATCCAGCAGGCTGGACAGGAGCTCTGTATTCTGAGACAGACAGCCACTACCAGCAGTAACCTCCTTATCAAGCTGCCTGATAGCTGTCTTAATTCAGCCCTGATAGCTCAGATACCTCTAACTGGGTTAACCCTCTGACTGCTGGCTTCAGCAGTCAGAGGTATGTTTCCCAGGCATACTCATCAACAAATGATTTCACCCTGTCCCGGGCAGAGACAATTACAGCCAAGAAAGAAGCAATGGAGACTGTCAGGGAAGAGGGAGATAGGAGGCAGAGGCTGCTGTAGTGCATGGGTGAGAGAGTTCTTGGAGACCACATGTCGGAGGAGAGAATAGCAACGTATGCAGCGCATGGAATTGGAAAGGGAGAGTCTACTGAAAGGGAGTGGAGGAAAGCGACTGCTGAGGGAGAGACGAGACAAACTGCTGCTACGAGTGGGGCATGAAGAGCAATATTAGAGAGCAAAGAGGTGCAGTGAGAGGGATTAGAGGAGATATGCATGGAGATGGGTATTATGGGCAGGCTAGGTAGGCAATCCCACCTCTTGCTGTCCCTAAGGTCTCCCCTCCTTTCCCCCCAGATGTGGATGAGTGTGTAGATGAATCAAACTGTGTGAATGGCCAGTGCATCAACACTCGGGGCTCCTTCTACTGCCGCTGCCCCCAGCACACCCACTACCACCCCAATCACAAGCTGTGCCTGCCCAATGCTGAGCTGGGTGAGTGTGCAGTACTCCCATCCTATCCCCCCACCCCCTCACTGCATCACTGATACCTCTGCACTGCATCCTTCATACAGCATCCTTACATCTACATTGCACATCACTGCATCTACATTACACATCACTGCCTCTCTATTACACATCACTGCATCTGTATTACACATTCCTGTATCTACATTACACATCACTGCATCTACATTACATATCACTGCATCTACATTACACATCACTGCATCTGTATTACACATCACTGCATCTGTATTACACATTCCTGTATCTACATTACACATCACTGCATCTACATTACACATCACTGCATCTGTATTACACATCACTGCATCTACATTACACATCACTGCATCTGTATTACACATCACTGCATCTACATTACACATCACTGCATCTACATTACACATCACTGCATCTCTATTACAGATCACTGCATCTACATTACACATCACTGCATCTGTATTACACATTGTTGCATCTGTATTACACATCGCTGCATCTGTATTACACATCGCTGCTTCTGTATTACACATCGCTGCTTCTGTATTACACATCGCTGCTTCTGTATTACACATCACTGCATCTACATTACACATCACTGCATCTACATTACACATCACTGCATCTGTATTACACATCACTGCATCTCTATTACACATCACTGCATCTACATTACACGTCACTGCATCTGTATTACACATTGTTGCATCTGTATTACACATCGCTGCATCTGTATTACACATCGCTGCTTCTGTATTACACATCACTGCATCTACATTACACATCACTGCATCTACATTACACATCACTGCATCTACATTACACATCACTGCATCTACATTACACAGCACTGCATCTCTATTACACATCACTACATCTGTATTAAACATCACTGCATCTACATTACACATCACTGCATGTGTATTAAACATCACTGCATCTACATTACACATCACTGCATCTACATTACACATCATTGCATCTACATTACACATCACTGCATCTACATATCACTGCATCTGTATTACACATGACTGCATCTGTATTACACATCACTGCATCTGTATTACACATCACTGCATCTTACATTACACATCACTGCATCTACATTAGAAATCACTGCATCTACATTACACATCACTGCATCTACATTACACATCACTGCATCTACATTACACATCACTGCATCTGTATTACACATCACTGCATCTACATTACACATCACTGCATCTCTATTACACGTCACTGCATTTATGATGCTCCATCACTGTATTTCTGTCACCCCATGACTGTATCTCGATTGCTTCCTCACTGTATTTCCATTTCCACTTCCTTCCTCAATATTTGGACCCTGAATGTGCTACATCTCCTCACTGTAACTCTCGTCCTGTTCCCTCAATGCCTGCCCCCATAATACCCCTACTGCCCCCATAATACGCCTACTGCCCCCATAATACCCCTACTGCCCCGTAATACGCCTACTGCCCCAATAATACCCCTATGCAGCATCCTTAACAGCCCTTCGCTGCTTCCTCAAATACCTTTCTGCTTCCTTTATTACCATTTCACTGCATCATTAATACCGCTTCTCACCCCCCCCCCCTCACTTTCTCCCGCAGATGTTGACGAGTGTCGCGACCCTGGATTGTGTCGCAACGGGCGTTGTGTAAACACGATGGGTTCCTTTCACTGCGAGTGCACCCTTCCCTGGAGCCTGGACCCCCTGGGGAGACACTGTAACCCCCCAGACATACAATCAGGTGACACAACACACACACGGAGGGACTAAACACATTTACAAACACAATCAGATGACATAAAACACACACTAACAAACTCACACAAAGACAAAGCGGAAACTAACATATTCACAGAAACACAATAAGATGACACAGCATAAACACACATACACACACAAAGAGGCACTGGACAGACTGAAGGAGACACAGTTAGATGATACAACACACCAATACAAAGATGAACTAAACACATTTGGAGACACACGATCAGATGGCACAACATAGACGCACACTAACACACACAAAGAGGACCTGAAAACATTCGCAGACACACAATCAGGTCAGACAACAAGCACTAACACAGACAGGCACAAACAAAGAGAGGTTAAACACATTCAGAAACACACAGTCAGCACAACACACAAAGTGAGACTGAACATATCCAGACTCATGATCAGATGACACAACACACAGACATTAACACACACACATTCACAGTTTCACAATCAGATGAAACCACACTAAAACACACGTAAAGAGGGACTAAACAAATTTTGATACACAATTCAATGACACAGCACACAGACACACTAACACACACAAAGGACTAGATAGAGACTTTTACAGACAAAATCAGATGACACAACACACACAAACTAACACAAAGAGGGACGGGACACACACACAGACACACAAAGATCCCAACACACACTAAAACACACACAAATAAGTCTATAAAGTGGAACTTAATACAACAAACAATAGCACAAAGCAGTGTTAACACAACCAAATAATATCACATAGCACATTATTAAATAATACAAAGCACAATTCATCATGCAGCACAATGTAACATGACACAGAAATACAGTACAAAGCAGAAACAACACAATGTGACAACATAAGATGAAATACTGCTACAAAATAGCATTACCCACACACAGTAACAGACCCTCCTCTCTCACAGACCGAGAGGCTCTTGATATCTGCTGGAGAATGCGAGGTGTGGACGGGATCTGTTCCCGCGCTATGGGGGGGTCCCAGCTGTCGCTGGCCGAGTGCTGCTGCCGGCAGGGGCAGGGGTGGGGACTGAGGTGCATTTCCTGCCCACCCAGGCATGGTAAGGGATCAAGAGATGAGTCCGCAGGAGGACTGGTGAAGACAATTTCTGGTCATGATCCCTGATAGGGGTGATAGAGAAAGTCCACCTACTGCAGTAACAGTGTCATGTAATGAGCTTTAACAGGGGGTGGGGGGTAAGAGTGAAATCCTCCCTACTGAGGTAATAGTGTCTTATGTTGAGACTTAGTAGGGGGTAGAGAGAAATTCTATCTACTGGGGTAACATTGTCGGTTAGTACCCTTACTAGGAGAAATAGAGAGTAAGAGTCCCCCTAATGGGGTAACAGTGTCTGTTAATAATCCCAGATAAGAGCAATAAAGAATGAGGTTCCAACTACTGGAGTAACAGAGTCTGGTAATGAGACTGAATAGGGTAATAGAGAGGGAGATGTGTCTGGTAATGGTCCTTAATAGGGGAAATAGAGAGGGAGATTCCACTTACTGGGTAACAGTGTCTGGTAATGAGATTTAATAGGGGAATAGAGTGAGGTGTTTCACCTGCAGAGGTCATACTGTGGGATAATAGTGGAACAGAGAGTGAGATTCTACCTACTCGGGTAACATTGTCTTATTATGAGACTTAGAGTAACAGGGGAATAGAGAGTGAGATTCCACCTACATACAGGAGTAACAGTGCCTGGTAATGATTCTCAATAGGGTAATAGAACGGAAGGTGTCCCCTCATGGGGCAACAGTGTCTGATAATGAGCCTTAATAAGGGGAATAGAGACTGGGATGCCCCCCACTGGGTTACGAGTGTCAGGTAATTATACCTAACATAGCACAAGGGATAACAATCCCCTCAAATACGTCTAAATGACACATGAATGGAGTAAATAATGCCTAAAATACCCCCAGACGGAGTAACTAACTCTAGTGTACTATAACCTATATACCTAGTGCTATATAAGGATTGTTCCCTGTATACAGTATACGCCCCTGTGACTGTCTCTTGGGTATTTTCCCATCTATTTCCCAGCCCAGACGTGCTCCGTGTCTCACAGCGAGGCCAATTCCTTCTGGGAGTCCAGTGCCCACCACGTGAAAAAGTCTCGCAGGGGTAATGCCATACCCCCTGGCTCGCCACTCTTACACCCTCACTAATATCTATACTACCCCGCCCTCACTAATATCTACACTACCACACCCTCACTAACATCTACACTACCACACCCTCACTAACATCTACACTACCACACCCTCACTAACATCTACACTACCACACCCTCACTAACATCTACACTACCTAGCTAGACCACTCTCTCTCAATCTTCATCCCTCCTTCTCCCTCTTCTTCAGTCTCTCACTCTCCTGCAATGGGACATTTGGCCAGGACTACTCACCGCAGGTCATCTTTTCCGCCGGTGACCTCGCTGCCTTCCACCAACTGCCATCTTTAAATATCCTTGTATCTCCCCAGCCGCAGGGCACCTCTGTCCTGGGATCTCCACAGCCGCAGGGCACCACTGTCATCAGATGTCCGCAGCCGCAGGGCACCTCTGTCCTTGGATCTCCACAGCCGCAGGGCACCTCTGTCCTTGGATCTCCACATCCGCAGGGCACCTCTGTCATCAGATCTCCCCAGCCGCAGGGCACCTCTGTCATCAGATCTCCCCAGCCGCAGGGCACCTCTGTCCTGGGATCTCCACAGCCGCAGGGCACCTCTGTCCTTGGATCTCCACAGCCACAGAGCACCTTGCACCGCTCAGACTGCATTTGTGCACGTGCACCACCAGAGCACCAGCGCGGCCACCAGCAGCCAGAACACATTTTTTAACTTCCCGGGGAATGCAGGCGGAGCGGCAGCCGCATGAGGTGTCCTGCTGGGGAGATCTGAGGGTAGTTAAAGATGGTGGAAGGCGGCGAGGTGACCGGTGGCGAGGTGATCCGCGCTGAATAGTTCTTGATTCGGAGCGCTGGTGACGATTTGTTTGCGGTCAAATGGCTGTGGCCAAATGTCCTAAAATGCTCTCTCCTCTATCCCCCTCTCTTTCCATTGTCCTCTCCTCTTTCTCTATCCCCATCTCTATTCCCAGTGTCCTTCACGCTCTCCTTTCTCTATCCCCCCCTCTTCCCAGTGTTCTTCTCTCTCTCTATCCCCCCCTCTTCCCAGTGTTCTTCTCTCTCTCTCTATCCCCCCCTCTTCCCAGTGTTCTTCTCTCTCTCTCTATCCCCCCCTCTTCCCAGTGTCCTTCTCTCTTTCTCTCTCCCCCTCTTCCCCATGTCCTTCTCTCTCTCTATTTCCCTCTCTCTCTTTTTCTCCCTCTCTCTCTCTTCCTCGTGTCCATCTCTCTCTCTTTTTTTTTTTTTGCTTTCTCAGTCCCCCTTTCTCTCCGAGACTCTTTCACTTATTTCCAGCATCTATGTCTTCGTATTGCTCTCTTCTCCCTCTCTTCCTCATTCTCCCTCCCCCCACCCCTTTCTCTCCCTGGCTTTCTCCCTCTCCATCCCTTTCTCTCTCGCTCCCCCTCTCTTTCTTTCTCCCACCCTCCCATCCCCATCTCTCCCGATCTCTCTCTCACACCCTTCCATCCCTCTCACGATCTCTCTCTCTCTCTCTCTCTCAGGTGGTGACAGTTCAGAGGAGGAGTCTGATGAGTGCACCTGTGTGAACGGTCTCTGTGTGAGGGGTTCTCATGGGCTCACATGTGAGTGTCATGGGGGCTTCCAGCTGGATATCACCAGGACCCGCTGCCTTGGTGAGCTATAGCTCTGCGTCCTTATGGATCATGGCTTGGTTATCAACTGAGTGATTGAGGATTTTTAATTGGCATACGGATAAGTGATTGGCGTATTAATAAGCTAATGGCTATTGTTTATTGATAAGTGATTGGTTATTGTGTATTAATAAGTTATTGGCTAGTGTGTATTGATAAGTGATTTGTTATTGTATATTGATACTATTGATATTAAAATAATAGTTCTCAATAAAAGAATTGAGATTATTCATTGGTGAATGATGCCTGATTATTGGTTATTGTGCATTGGTCACTGTTTGATTATTGGCCGATTGATAAGGTATTGCTGATCATGCATTAATTGGTTATTGGAATATTGATGGCTGATTTTTAGATGATTCATGACTAATTAGTTATTGTCTATGGATTAATGATTGGTTTTTATGTATTGAATATTGGTGGGTTATTAGTGTATTGATAAGAGATTGGGTATTGGTGTATTGATATATTATTGGTTATTGTTTGATGCTTAGTAATGTTTTTTATGAATTGGTAATTGGTTATTGGTGTTATTACAAGTGATTTGTTCTTGCTTTATTGATAAATGGTTAGTTCTTGTGTATTGATACGTGATTGGATATTGGTGTATTGATAAGTAATTGGTTATTGTTTATTGATACGTGATTGGTTCTTGTGTATTAATAAGTTAATGGTTATTGGTGTATCAACAACTGATTCTTTCTTGTGTATTGATAAATAATTGGTTATTTGTGTTTTGATCAGTTATTGGTGTATTAATAAATGATTGGTTCTTGTATATTGATTGCTGAATGGTTATTGGTGTATTGATAAGGGATTTGAGTATTGGTATATCAGTAAATGGTTCTTGTGTGTTAATTATTGGTTTCTTGATATTATATTGATGGTTGTGTATTGATCACCATTTGATTATTGGCTGATTGATAATTGTTTTTTGACCCCCAGATCTGGATGAATGCAGACAGAGGAACCCACAGGGATCTCTCTGCAAAAACAGCCGGTGTATTAACACGGAGGGATCCTTCCGATGCGTGTGTAAACAAGGCTACACGCGCTCCCGACACCCCCACATCTGCATTCCGCAGAGGAAGAGATAGCTGCGCGCTCAGACTCAACAGCGTCCCTCCCCCCCCCCCCCCCCACTCCCACTCCCCTCATTCAAGCTGAGGACCAAAGACAAAAACACAGCACCAAAGGCAGCAGGACTTATAGAGAGAGACAGAGCGAGGGTGTGGAGAGAAAGAGGGAATGAGTGAGAGGGAGGAAAGAGATAGGGAGGGATGGAGAGAAAGGGGGGAAAGAGAGGAAGGAAAGACTGAGAGAGAGGAGTGGAAAATCATTTATTTGTATATACCACAAACTATTTCCACAGTGCTGTATATAATCTAGTACAGAACCGACCCAGGAGCTGTCACTCCAAATCCCAGATCCCCTGTATATTTATAGGAAAGAGTCCTGTATACCTGTATATCCTCCTTTGCAGCACACAGACAGACATAACGACGCTATGCAGCTATCTGCAAGGGCGAAGGAACCACTGCATATATATATATATATGTGTATATATATGTACATTACCATCCAGCACGGCAGCAGAACAGCAAGAAAGAGGCAGCACTCAGAAGTAAATATACTGAAAAAATATATAATAACAGCCACATAAGACCTTGCTGTTCTGCTGCCCTGCTGGATGGTAATGTACATTTTTGCTTTCTTATGAGACTAGCACCAGGCCCTGTTTGGATTTCTACATTGGAGTGCTTTCTGTTCTCTTTACCTATATATGTGTGTGTGTGTATATATACTGTATATATATATATATATATATATATATATATATATATATATATATATATATATATACATAAATGTATATATGCATATATATATATACATATATATATATATATATATATATATATATATATATACACACATGTGAATGTGCTCACAAGTGATATTCTTTATATATATATACAGTGGTCGACAAATCACCAAAAAATCTACTCGCCACCTAGTACCACACGTGTGCTGCTTGGCCCAATAGGAGCTCGCCACGATGTTAAATCCACTCGCCCGGGGCGTGCAAATGTATAGGTTTGTCGAACACTGTATATATATATATATATATATATATATATTTATGTTGCTTCTTTTTAGTGTATTATTTGTATGACTTTTAATATTAAAATAAAAATTACAATCTTCCAGATAAATAAAGCCTTTATTTATTATTATTATGTTATGTTATAATTAATATTAGAGAGAGAACGTGAAGAACTGCAAAAATAGTGCGTCAGAGGAATAAGTTATATATATAGCAAATGGAAATATTACTGTATGCTCATTTGCATGTCTTAGACTGGCCTGCAACCCTGCCTTTCACCATTATCACCCAGCATACAGTGCTTCTACGTCACGTCACATGACCCGCGGTGTCATTTGACACCCATCGCCATGGAGACACCTGGACGCGAGGCCTGGTAAGTGAATTTACAGAGGCCTCACGCTGAGTAGCCCCCCCTGAAATCTGTTGTGCACATCTGATATAAACTACATTCCTGGATGTGCAGCAGGACGATCATTTAACATTGAGTGTTCCATGGTTGTGACTGGTGGGGGGATCTTGACATACTGTATATGTTTGCAGAGTTTGCAACGTGTGTTGTTGCATGGTTTTGTGCCACTATCAGTGTCTTTAAGTTCGTTGTGAAGTTTTCTGTTGACTAATTTCTGTTTGAGGTTTGGTGGTTGCCGGAACGCAAGAATGGGAGGTTTGGGGAAGATTTATTTTAATGTCACATCCTCTGCCAGCATGGGTTGCAGATCTTTGATTATTTTTCGTATTCCATCTAGGGTAGGGTTGTATGTGGCCACTAGTGGTATGCGTGTGGTAGGTTCTTTCTGTCTGTATTGTAGCAGGTGTTCTCGTGGGGCTTTTAGTGCAGATGTAATAGTTTTGGCAATGGTCTTAGGTTTGTATCCCTTCTGTCTAAACAATTTGGTCAGGGTTGTGAGATGCCTGTTTCTGTCTTCAGTGTCAGAGCATATGCGGTGGTATCTTATAGCCTGGCTGTGTATGATACCTCTTTTTGTGTGGGTGGGATGGAGCTGGAGCTGTGGAGGTAACTGCATCTGTCTGTTGGTTTCTTATATACAGCTGTGTGTAGACTGCAATGGGTACCAAGATGGCACCGCAATATGCCAATCTTTTCATGGCAAATCTTGAACAAAGATTCCTAACCACATGCTCCCACAAACCCTACTAATACTACAGACACATTGATGACCTGTTTATAATATGGACAAAGGGTGAAGGAAACCTAAAACAATTCCACGAGTCCCTGAACTCATTCCATCCATCAATTAAACTCAAAATGGATTATTGGGCAAACCTATTAAACTTTCTAAATACAAAAGTAACACTGAAAGATGGCAAACTACACACATCTGTATACAAGAAACCAACAGACAGATGCAGTTACCACAACAGCTCCAGCTTCCATCCCTCTCATACAGAACAAGATCTCATACACAGCCAGGCTATAAGACACCACCGCATATGCTCTGACACTGAAGACAGAAAAAGGCATCTCACAACCCTGACCGAATCGTTCAGACAGAAGGGATACAAACCAAAGACTATTGCGAGAATTATTACATCTGCACTAAAAGCCCCACGAGAACACCTGCTACAATACAGACAGAAAGAGCCACACGCATACCACTAGTGGCCACATACAACCCTACCCTAGAGGGAATACGAAAAATAATCAAAGATCTGCAACCCATGCTGGCAGAGGATGTGATATTAAAAGAAATATTCCCCAAACCTCCCATTCTTGCGTTCCGGCAACCACCAAACCTCAAACAGAAATTAGTCAGCAGAAAACTTAATAACCAACTTAAAGACACTGATAATGGCACAAAGCCGTGCAACAACACACGCTGCAAACTCTGCAAACATATACAGTATGTCAAGTTTCCACAGCCAGACACAACCATGGTACGTTCCATGTTAAAGGCTCACACTGCTGCACATCCAGGAATTTAGTTTATATGATTCAATGCAACAAATGTAACCAAGGATGCTACATGTAACACTTGTGCTGCCCACGAGCAAGACGGGACCCCGGTACTGAGGTGGGGAAGTATAGGACCACGCACCCACAGCAGCGGAAGCGTGCCTGGCAGGCGGATTGTCAAACGTAGCCGGGTCTGGGTTGGAGAGAGTGGGTTAGTTCTGATACTTGCCACGGTCTGGGGTTGGAGAGGTCAGAATAGTCAAAGTCCGTTAAGCCGTGGTCTGGGGTTGGAGAGGTCCGAATCGTGGAAGTCCGTTAAGCCGTGGTCTGGGGTTGGACAGGTCAGAATCGTGGAAGTCCGTATAGCCGTGGTCTGGGTCGGAGAGGTCCGCAGAGTTGAGGGTAAGCCGGGGTCAATATCCAGAGAGGTTCCAAGATCAAGCCGGGTCAGTACACGAAGGGTTAAACTGCAAGAAAACACAGGACAGGGAGCAAGGCACAACAGACGCAGGAGCTCAAGGCTACAACAAGTTATGCTCAGCAAGGTAGGAAAGGAACTGCAGGGTATTTGTAGCACACAGGAACCAGTAGCAAGGGAGGCGGAGCGGAGGCGCGGCCTTCGCGGAGGCAAGGATTGGCTGCAGGAGACAAGTGGGCTTGACGAGTACTTGCCACGCAGCTGGGGAATGGTGCACATCGTCACTTGTGCGTGCCACGCGCGAGAGAAGCGCGGCACGCCCGAGGGGGCGGAGCTAAGCTCCGTGGCACCCTAGAAGAGCTGCGCGTGCGCGCTCTGTAAGCAGAGCGGGGGTGCGCGCACGCCCTGGTGCCAGAGCGGAGGTCTGAGAGATGACAGGTAAGGAGGGAACATGTCGCAAAGGACGTGTTCCCCGATTCCTTACACTGCATCGGCGAAACCAGCCAAAATCTTCAAGGCAGAATGAATACGCACAGACACTCAATACAACACCATGAAGAAGGGAGATACTGCTCACCCGTGGGACATCATTTCTCGCTACCAGATCATTCCATAAATGATTTAAAAATCAAAAATACTCAATGGAATGTTTTTTTTCCCCCCAAACATTTTTATTGGGCAATCACAAAAGTCGCACACATAGTAAGTTACATTTTGTCCAATACAATAAATTTTGGAGAAATAGGACAGAAAAGAATGTCACCCACTTGGGTGATGCACCAGGGTCTATATTTGACCCAACCAGAAAGGAGAGCGGCTAGAAAAAAAAAAAAGAGGGAAGGGAGGAGGGGGGGGGGGGATTAGAGTCGAAAGTCGACCTCCTCTCCTGCCGCCAACCACCTATGAGTAGACTGTATCTCTTAGCGAGGAATTAAAGAGCCCTCAGATCCTGTCTGTCTTGCCTCCAGCAGAGAACAGTATTTGCTGTATCTTTTTACTTAATCAACCAGGGCTCCCATACTTTGTAAAAAGGCCTCTGAGGAGTTTTTCAGAAATGCAGTTAACTTTTCCATCTGCATTGTTTCGTTTATTCTATTTTTTAACTTCTGCTTGGAGGGGGGAGACACTTTCCTCCAGGAGGCCGCAATTGCACATCTCGCCGAGGTAAGAATGAAGGAGATCAATTTCCTTACTGGACGGACAATTCGTTCCAGTGGCTTAGTCAATAGGAAGGTCATTGGATCAATAGGTATCATGAGATCTGTTATCTCTTTTATCAATGTTTGAACCATAAGCCAATATTTCCGAATTTCTGGACATGACCACCAAATATGTTCCATGTCTCCCTTTTGTCCACAGCCTCTCCAGCAAAGGTCGGAGGATAGATTTTTTGAAGTCTCACTGGGGTAAGATACCAGTGGAATAATATTTTATAAATGTTCTCTTTTGTCGTGGTGCATATGGAAGTTCCTGAAGCTGATTCCCATATTGCTTCCCAATCCTCCTGGTTGATAACCACATTTAATTCCGCTGCCCATTTGAGCAGATAGTCATGGGTTGGAGAATCTGCTGAAATCTCCAGTTCAGCATATAGTTTAGTTATCAGGCCTTTTTGGTATACACCAACTTTACACATCCTCTCAAAATTAATTAGAGGGGGAAACTCCAATTTCGGGGAGATTTTTTGTAGGAAATGTCTAATTTGGAGATATTTGAACGCGTTTAGCTCTGCGTTCTCATATTTTGTTTGCAAATCTTGGAACTTCAGGAACTTCCCCAAGCAGAGTAGGTCAGCAATCGTTTCAATTCCTTTAGATGTGAATTGGTTAAACTGTCTAGGCTCGCAGCCCGGTGGAAATTTCGGGTTATCAAAAATTGGGGTACGCTGCGAGCATGCGGGGGCAAGGTTGAATCGGAATTTCGATTTTTTTCCATACCTCCCATGTGTGTCTCATGGTCCACAAAGAAAACTTGTGTATTTGCATATCTTCTCTTTCCATACCCCAAAGGCAGACTGGCAGAGAAGGCGTCCCAGCGTGATAGGACTCTATATCCTTCCAGCAATAGCTTCCCGGGTCAGCATTCCACATCACTGCTTGTCGCAACTGAGCAGCTTGGTAATACCTAGATATGTTCGGAACTCCCAGACCCCCCCTTGTCCTTGAAGCCAGCAGAACCGATCTAGCTATTCGGGGCCTCTTCCCCTGCCAAATAAATTTGAATATTTTGTTTTGGATGTTTTTCAATTCAAAGCCAGGAATATGGATCGGGAGTGTTTGAAAAAAGTAGAGAAGTCGCGGGAGAATATTAATTTTTACCGAAATCATTCTCCCAATCCATGAGATCTGGTAACCTTCCCATTTATCTAGATCCTGTTTAATTTTCCTAAAAAGGACTGGGTAATTATACTGATATAGTGAGTGGTAGCTCCTTGATACATTCACTCCCAGATATTTAATGTATGGGGAACTCCACCTATAGCTGAAATTGAGCTTAAGCAACTTCACTTCCGAGTCACTTAGATTTAAATTTAGAGCCTCTGATTTGTCGCTGTTGATTTTATAACCAGATATTTTCCCAAAGTCCAATAGTTCCCTTTGAAGGTTAGGAAGGGAAGTTTGGGGGTGAGATAATGTTAGAATGACATCGTCAGCGAATAGGGAAATTTTATAATTTGTTGGTCCAATTACTATCCCTCGGATATTTTGATTTCCTCGAATTTTAGATGCCAAAGGTTCAATGGTTAAGGCAAAGAGAAGGGGGGACAAAGGGCAACCTTGTCTCGTCCCATTTTTAATATTAAACCTTTCGCTTAATCCACCTGGAAGCCTGACCGTTGCAGATGGATTGCGGTAGAGAGCTCTGACACCCTCTAGGAATGATCCATTAAAACCAAACTTCCTCAGAGTATGGTCAAGGAATAGCCAATCTATACGATCAAACGCCTTCTCTGCATCTAAACTTATCAGAACAGCCTTGGTGTCGGTGAGATGAACATGTTCTATAATATTAATTATCTTCCGGGTGTTGTCTGAGGCTTGTCTACCCGCGACAAACCCAACCTGGTCAATATTGATTAACCTGGGGAGTATAGGGTTCAACCTATTCGCCAAAATTTTGCTGTACAATTTAAGGTAATTATTTAGGAGGGAAATTGGGCGGTAGCTCCCACAATTCACCGGGTCTCTGCCTTCCTTATTAATAATTGCAAGGTTTGCTAGAGACATTGAGGCCGGGATCTGACTCCCCTCTAAGAAAGAGTTAAACAAACTCAACAGGTAGGTAGACAGGATCGGCAAAAATCTTTTATAGTAAACATTCGTGAAGCCGTCCGTACCCGGTGTTTTCGAAATTTTTAACGATTTCACAGCCTCTTCCAGTTCTTCCTTTGTTATTTTAGCATTTAGTAATAGATTTTCATCCTCGCTTAGTGAGGGAAGGTGGCAGCTTTACCCCAGTACTGCAGCTGCTGCTGCCTCTGCCCCTCATCGCTACCCCTGCCGGTGCGCGGCACTTCCTGCTACTCACGCCGCGGCCATCATCTTGGATTCTTGGATTACAGAGCGCGCATCTATCCCTGGCACTTGTAACATGCGCGCCATGCCTGCGTCCGCCCCCCGCTCAGCCCGGGAGTTCTTGCCACGCCTCCTGCACTCTCAGCTGAGCCCTGTTACTCCCAGCCTCTCAGGAGCTGCTCCTCGTCACGCCAGAATGGCGAGTTTCACGTGAAGTGAAACTCGCCTAATTAGTAATTTCATGCACACCGCGCTACCGGAGTACCCTGCATAGGACACAATTAAATGCCAAACCTGCGGCGAATTTAAGCCTTTCTGCTCCGTACCTCTCTGCATAAGCCCCTTAGAGTTTGTATATGGTAAATTGCTGTCTCTGAAACCTTGTGCTTGTTGCCACTGCTGTGGGTGGGGTTTTTCAGCCCTTTGAGTTGCCCTGTTAGTGTTTTGTTAATCTGTATGTAGCCTGGAGCTCCCGCAGCTCTTTGAGACCCCCCTCCCCTTGGGCAGCTCGATCGCGGGTGCCGAAAGACCCGACGGCTGCTTCCAAGGGTGGGGGCTGGAGCAGGGAGCAGCGCGGCTTCCCCTGCCTGCGGCCGGTTGCCGGGGACGCGATCGGGCCGTTGCTAAGGCCGCGATCGCGTCTCTAAGGTCCCGGCGGCCGCAGAGCAGGGCGCCGCCATTAAGGACCGTCTCGCGCATGCGCAGTGGACGCGTAGGCGCAGGGAAAGCCCCAGAGCTAGGGATAGCTCGCGCGAGCATAGGGACAGCTCAGGGAGAAGAGAGAAAGCCCGGGAAAGATTGCACACGCGCAGTGGAGGGTAACAAAAGCCCGCGAACCCCTAGCCTACCAGGGAAGACTCTGAGCAGGGGCTACGAGTCCCATGAGCCTCTGTATGCCCCATGTGACACCAGGGAGCCAATAGGGCTTAGGAAGGCCAGGCAAGGAAAGTGGATACATTGTTTGGACTGCAGCACGTTTGTCAGTTGGAGCTGGGGAGCTGTGAGGGAAGGAAGGGTGCAGAGAGCATATGCAGCTCCTGCATCGAGTAAGGTCCCCACATCCCAAGTAAGGCCCCAACTCCCCACCAGGTTAGTGGGTAAGTGCTGAGGGACGGCCCAGATAGGGACGCTGCCCTTAGTGCGTGTGTGTGTGCTGTCTTGTCAGGATCACGGCTGGCAGTGCTGTGAGGCCTGACAAGAAGGCATAGTGCTAGTGTGCAGCAAGTTGCTGTACGCGTTCCAGAAGTTTGCAGTGCGTAGCTGTTAGTGTTAGTGTTAGGGTTCCAGGTTGCTGTGTGGAGTGTTGCATGTGACGCTGCCTGTACTGAGTGCAGTGTGTGTGCAGCGTGTGTTACTGTCTGCCGGCTGACTGAGAGCTGTGTGTCGGCTGCAGGCGCGTTAGGATAAGTGAGTTAGGAGCTAGTTGTTCAGTGTGTGTATATCACCAGTGCCAGTTGCACGTGGTGAGCTGCCAGAGTCTGGGATCCGACAGAAGTTACAGGGAGAGTTATTCTGCATGCAGGGACTAGGGTAGAGGTATACCCCAGGGCCCAGTTAGTCCCCTATGACACCAGAGGAAGCTGTATGGCATAGTGTTGGCCTTAGGACAGGGACTCCTTCACCCTATTCAAAGCAGCAAGAGGGTTGCTGTCTGACAGCATCTGACTGTCTGACAGCGTGTTCAGAGACTGTGTTAAAGAAGCATTCCAGCTCGAGATTCCTTTCCTGTGGATGCAGCGTGTGCACCCATTCCTGCAGAGAGCAGCGCAGCACGCCGTGGGATCACTGTGCGGTGCTGCTGAGTTCCAAGGATTTTCCTGACCAGGACTGGTCAGGGAGGTAGTATATATTAAGTGCACCACCGGGCCCCAACACAGGGAAGCGCTATCCCTCACACTCACACTGGTCTTTATTGTTGGGGACACTCAAGAGACTGCGGGGAATGTGATGATGGACATGTGGGTGGGGGAATGGTATGCATTCAGAGTGATGCACTGTTATTGATATATTGTTTTGATGTTATGCAAAGAGGTGTTATTGGAGTTACAGGTTATGCTCAGTAAATACTGTTTATTCACACGGTGTGTATTTACTGTATGGTTGTTCTGGTGCGGGCACACTCTCACCCCGTTGAGATCCCTCATCAGTGGAGGCGCTGCACCGAGTGTAAGTACATACCCCAGGTTCCCCGTGGCGGAAGCTCAGCTCTCCTGGTTGCCAAACAGGTATAGCACCACACTGATAAGTAGTCAGACACACCTACCCACCTCAATCTCACTTAAGGGGGGGGAAAGAGGGCTACATGTAAAATCAATATGTGTTAGTTTGTGATATATTATCACTTTACTCATTGTCACGATGACATCAACTTTTATCAACACATTTATATTTCTGGGTACTTGATTGAACAGAACAAGTTGCAAAATAAATGGTGATTTATTTCCTTAATAGACAAACACACGACATCTGCAGAATACACTTAAAACCACACTCACTGGGATCAGGAAACGAAATAAATTGTCCTTGGAACGAAAGAAATGGTCCTTTGCTTGCCAGTGCAAGAAATGCAGCCTTGGTTTTAAAAGTCCGGTGGTTATGTGGTTGTTAACCCCTTCACTCCTGGACTGGTTGCTGCTGTACTGGAACAAAGTCTTGCATCTTTACATCATGGATTAAAATTCAGGAATCACACTGGGAAATACCTGGGAAGCCACAGTTATAGACTGGCCAAAGCTATCTTTAACATGTGGATCAAATCCCCTCGTGGGAACAAAAAAAAACCACGAATAGCCAAGTGACCCACAGTTCATAAGACCGGTCAAAAGGGCTGTCCGGTGGGCAGGGCGCATGGGTCAGGTTGATGCCCATGCCACTTAGCATACCTGGGCTACATCCATTTCTTGGGGCCACTGTGTCTGGTCTCTGACTTAGAGGTGTCACTAGCCTGACATCTGCTGTGCATCAGTATGCCAGTATTGTATACATTATGGGCCTCTGGGTAATGTCATAATTGACACTCTTTTAGACAGGGGGACTCTAAATCTGTGGGAGCCTTTTGAGGCTCCATCATAAAAATAATTACAACCCTTTCAGGCTTGGTCATAAAAATACCGAAGCTCATTCACCCATATCACAGCTGGATGTCCAAGTAATTCCTGCTTAGACTTACAAAAAAATACCTCCTGCCTTACATTTAAGATCTTCTATCATGTGTTGGTTAGAGGGTATGGCAAACAATGCATCTTGTCTTTTACCCTCGCAGACAGGGAATGGCCTGCACATGGGGAATAAAAATGGCGGGGACAGGGCAACAACAGTAATGCATGGCAAATCAGGTATTAACCCTTTCCTCCCCGTCACACTCATAGTCACTAGTCAAGGATAGTTTTGTAGCCAAGTTAGATCTATATAATTAAAACTACAAGCTGTGAAACAGTAAAAAAACGTACTGTAAGTTTACATAAAATGTTAATATAATTGTATGTACAAATCAGAGTGATACTATCAATAATTACTGTAATCTCTTCAAATTCTTAAATTGTGCAAAATATATTTTATATATTAATTTGAAAGTTCTCATATGAAAGTATATGTGAATATAAAAAAAATCTCAATATAATTGATCAAGAAATAATCAAGAAATTAATTCATAGATGTTGAAAGCACATCAAGCAGTCCCAAAGTGTTGCTTCTTCGGATAAAGGCTCAGTCCAATCTCAGTTTCAAAGCAGAAATCTAAAAAAAATGACACGATAAGAGCCCGGGATGCGTTCCACAGACTTGCGTTCCACAGACTTGCGTTCCACAGACTTGCGCTCCACAGACTTGCGCTCCACAGACTTGCGTTCTACAGACTTGTGTTCTACAAACTTGCGTTCCAGGCACTTGTTTCCATCTCCCTGATGAAGTAGCTTGCCGCTATAAAACGCGTGGGGGTATGCCCAATGATTTATGGGCTCCTGGGAATAAATAAATACCGGAATATCTGTAAGGCCGCGCTCATGGTGACGGCACGGGCGCGTGCACTCCTGCAACCACAGCGATCTGTGCACTTGGCTGCAGGAGATTGGGGAGGCGATTGGGTGCATGGCGAACGCGTCACGGAGCTGGTTCCCCCTCATTGGCTGAACCAGCTCACGTGACGCTGACGTCACGCGACAGCCGCCTGGAAAGACAAATTTACATGTCTCTCCAAACTGTAGCAGCGACGACGCGCTACATCGCCGCCAGTACTATGCTACCTTCAATAAGGAAGCAGAGAAGAGTCGCGAACATGCACGCGCACACGTAGCAATGCCCCACCATGAGCGCGGCCTAAGCCACGGGACCCAGCGAGAGACGGATGCAAGTACCTGGAACACAAGTCTGTGCGACCACACGGGGATAGCGGAGGATCCAAGCCTACACCACCTGCAGAGAAATTGCTGAGAGCTCCAAAGTGGATACACAGATTACGGATAAGCGATACTTGTCTGTGTGTTTGCGAATGTAACATCACATGACAGCGAAGTTTTCATCTTTTTCTGTTAAATACTGCACCAGCAATACTGTGCCCTTTGGCTGTATAAATACCTGGTAATCTTTCTGGTGCTGGGTCACTTTCTGAAAGCAGTCAGCTGGTTCATCCAGTCCTGTGAAGCGCCTCTAGTGTTAGTGTCAAGGTTCTCAGACTCAAACTCCTAGATATTTGTCCTGGCTGCTGGAAGCTCCTTACTCACAACTAATATGATCATATCCAATGATTACATCTTTAGTATACATTATTGCACCACTGACGACCTAACTCGACAACAATCTCGAAGGGGACATTCCTATTCCTAAAGCTCATCAGAATCTGTTTTTCTTTGTGGTACTCCACAGTCATATACCGGTATATCCCATGAACACGTACCTTTTTTTAAGCAGAGAAGTTCATTATAGACTTAAATAGCTCCCTGGGAGCCAATATATATCTTTAAAAGTGTCCTTAAATAGTATTTTGCCATTGTCCAGATCGAAGAACGATAAGAACGTGGCACCTGCTCACTCTCGCTATCGATTAATTGTAATATTGATTTATTTACCTATTAATGTTATTAGGGTTTATGTATAATATAATATTATATATAAACACTAATTACATTTTATAACATCATTTTATAATACATTTATAACTTAATTATTTAGAACTCATTATAATATATATATAGTACACTGATAATTAACATTATTTATAATGTGTAATTACAATATTATTAAAAGTAGGTAGTATGATTCCATCTGAATCTCTGCTTCTATACTATGTACTATGCAACTATATACTATCCAATATGTAACTATGATCAGGGACTATGTGTGAGGGAAAGAATTACAACTCCCAGCAAACCTTAGCCTATCTCCCTAAATGGTTTGGACCAATCAACGCCCTGCATCATGGAAGCAGGCTGAGGCGGGTTGGTGAATGAGCCTTGGATACGCAGAGCTTGAAACGCACATACCGGAAAAAGGAAAGAGGGTGAAGGGTGAAACGCAAGGAGGCTTGAAACGCACTGATAGGGACGATTGTTTGGAACGCATGCAGTGAAAGCGAAACTTGGGAGACAGAGGAGAGAGGCGCTTGGCATGAAGTGCACAGCGAGAAGCGGGCGGAAGAGACGGGGTTGCTGGCTCTGGAACGCACAGACCGGAAGTGGGGGTCGCATTGTGTAAAAGGTGAGGTGTGTGTGTCTCTCTGTGTGTGTCTCTCTCTGTGTGTCTCTCTCTGTGTCTCTCTCTCTGTGTGTCTCTCGTACATATGTGTGCGTGTGTAATATATATATAATCAACAGTGCTAAAATACAAATGCAATCGAGGCTCCGAATAGCATGAAAAGCCTTAAATAAGGAAAATAATAAAATTGGTGAAAATTCATAAATTACAAGTGTAAGTCTTGCTTAATGCACATCAGCTGTCTGTCTTCCATCAGTGGCCAAGTTGGGCTGCACCTCTGGGATCCTACTCCCAGCGTCTCCGTTCGCAGAGGATCCCAGGCATCCTGTTAACGGTATACTCACTCAGATCGATGTGTTTCGCAGATGCTATGCTACTTCCTTAGTTATCTGAAGTTATTCCAACCCTCAAAATGCCACATAGTACAAATGGAAGTGGTGATATTGACCCAATATCTAAAGATTAAATAAAGGAATAGCCTACATCATAATAAAACATTGGTGTATCATAATACTGAAAATAATAGTTACAGATCCTTAGACCAGTGTGACAAAATAAGGTGAAATAAAATATATAAGAGAGACATAATTGAATATGAATGTAACAAATACAGGCATAAATATAAGATTATTATAAAAATTAATTATAATCAAAACCAGGAGCTGAATGACCTTATTTTGTGTTGCATACTAAGTGGCATTCTGAGGGTATTTTGTTCCACACTGTTGGAGCCATTTCAGAGGATGCAGATTTGTGAAATGTGCGGGGGTTGCCATAGTAGTACATCGATCAGAACAAGTCACCACTGTTAACATCACAAAGGCGTGGCTCCACTTCAAAGATCCCCTACCACCATGGTGACGGCATGTGACGTCACGTTGCATGACCCCGCGGCGTCATTTGCCGCTGCGTTGCCATAGCGCAGCCATCTGAATCACGGTAAGTAGAGTTGCAGAGGCCTCGCACGATCCTCCGGCATTTAAATTAAATGCTGTGGGGAAGTGCGCAGGGGCCTCTGCAACCGCCGCGTCCCCCGTGAAAAATCCTGCGCGCCCCCTCCCCCCCCAGCTACAGTATCTAATGTGTATTAAGCAAGACTTACAAGGTTTTGAATTGTATTATTTTTACATTTATATTTGTGTGTATAATATATGTATAAATATGTGTGATATTTATAATAGCTATACACACATACTCATTTTATATATTCGCTCATTAGTCTTCATATTTTATTCATTTATAGTTGCATGTATATATAAACCTTAAAACACAACAAATGTTTCAGCACTCCCAAACTATAAAGTAAAACTGTAAACCAAGGTGAATGCCAAAAATGCTAATATTTAATACAAGTACTTAACAATAATAAACTTGGAGTAATGTCACACGAGTGGGTAATTTGTAGGTGGACCCTCAAAAATAGTGTGGGGAAAACAGGGACAGGGGATGCACAAAACGAAAATAGATGGGGAGATGGGAAATATATATCTATCTATATATATATATATATATATCACACACACACACCTTGATCAGATTCATGTGGGATATATCTATATCTTTCCCTCAAATCCTTATCTCACTGCCTCAAAGTGTCAGGAAGGTGGCTTAGGAAGATGTATAGTGGCACTTATGGTCATAGGTTTAACCGTACTATGAAAGCTGGAACAATATACCCGGCAGAAGTGGCAAAGGTACATACCAACATGCACATGAGTCTGGCATGGCAAGTAAGACCTCAACCTCCAACTATGGAACACACCAAAAAGCTAAAGGGGTTCTAAGAAGGGGCCTTAGTGAAGTAAGAAGAAAAGATGAAGGCCTCATTGAGCTCTAAAAGCGGACACCGATTCTATTATAGAGGTACAGATCATGGAAGAATCAGGGGAGTAGGCTGCAGGAGTTAACAGGAGATGGAGAAACACCATAGTTGGGAAAGAGCAGCCAGAATCGTTGTTCAGTTGACAAAATAATCCAGGTGTCTGCTCCAACATCCAGTCACACAGACCATGAAGTGGAGACTTCCACCATTAAATCAACCAACTTAACAGCAAAGGAAATTGTCACCTCAGATCATCATGGCATATTTCAATGCAAAGACTGGTGCCCACAGAAAGACTAAGCATCAGTGGGTAAGTACTGTTACAGTAACGGGAATGAACGTGGGGACAGATTGGGAGAATTTGCAGAATGTGAAAACTTCTCCATCAGGAATTCATTCTTCCAGAAGAATCCAAATAGAAAATGGGCATGGGATGGACCCAGTGGAGTCAGGAATGAAATTGATGGTATCCTAACAAACGCGTGATTGAAGACTTCAGAATCCTTAACTGCTTTGACACAATTCATTATTACAGATTGATTTGCTAAAAATTACATCTGAATGCGAAGTTAAAAAGAAAACTGATTAAAAAGATGGAAACAATCAACCTGAAAAATAACTGCAGAAAATTTCAAATAGAACCGAAAAATCTTTTCAGCTCGAAATTCAAGGGGGCACTTTTAACAAACAATTCTGAAAAACTTTTACGACGGTTGTTGAAAGCGCAGAAAAAAACTGGAGGAATTACTTACCAAAAAATAGGATAAGGAAATAACTGATGAGACAAAACAATTTAATGGGGAGGAGACGAGAAATTAAGCAATCCCAAAATGCAAGAATAACAATTTAATATGCAGAGCTGTGCTGCAAGCGTACAGGAAGGCCCCGCTTCTTGGCGATCCGGCGGTACAGAGAAGGGGGCTGCCATTTCTACGCATGCGCAGAACGGGCCGGGGTCGCGCATGCGCAGAATGGGGGTTATTGCCGATGTTGCGCATACGTAGAACGGCGCATTGCCGGTCTGCGCATACACACATAACGAAAATCGCCTGTTTCGCTTTGCGGCAGGTCCTTAGAACGGAACCCGCCGCATGACTAGGGCCCTGCTGTATAACTGAAGATGTAACAGTGATATGGTGAAGACTACTGAAGATAAGGAAAGCTCAAAGAAGGCAAAGCAACGACTAATGGTTTGGAAGAAGCAAATCATTGCACTCTCAGGAAGATGGATCAACAATAAGACTGTGACCTTACAAAGAGAGTTGAGAACTTGGGCGTGTAATTGTATGAGGAACACAGATAACAGGCAAAATCCATGAAGAATGGGAAGACCCCCGGGAAGAGGGAATTATAACTAAATCTTGAAAGACACTGGATGAAGTAGAAAACCTCCTTGTAAAACTCTTTACATGCGGCTTGAAGAGGAAACATGCAGAACAATGTTGTAATGCCATAGTTATCCACATCCACAAGAGAGGTGACACAGAAGACCTCAAGAACTACAGACCAGTCTACTTCCAATCATAAGATTTTTATGGAGATGCTCACTAATTGGCTGCAACAGACCCTGGACTTTGCCCAGCCTAGAGAACAAGCGAGATCTCACACTAGATACAACACAATGGACCACATCCAAGTCGTACAAGAAGTGATTTCCCGAAGTAATCAATACGATCTACTAATCATTTTATGATTAGTAGATTACGAAAAAGCATTTGATTCTGTCCACACCTCAGCGATACTAGATGCATTAAGAAGACAATGTTGAAGAAGCGTTCCTTGATAATATAAAGAACATTTATGAATGCTACATCAACCATTAGATTACATGAAGATACAAGCGAGAGAACGCTGCGCTTATAGTGCCAGCGATGCGACGTTGCCACAAATATATTGCCACCGTCGCGTGCGTTTATAGTAGAAGCGGAGCGACGGCTTAGTCGCAATCGCTGGAAGTCAAGTCAATTTGATTTTTCCAGCAACCGCAGCGTGACGTCGCCGTCACTGGCACTATAAGCGCAGCCTTAGGCCTTGGACATAGTAAGCGCTTAGGTGCTGCTGCTCGCTCTCGCTTGCTGCTGCTCGCTCTACCAGGCGTTTTTTGCTATCCTGACAGAGGAGACAGCAAGCGCGCTTGGGAGGCGGGTATCACTGTGTGTGTGTGTGTCACTTGGTAGCTGTCAGTGTGTGTGTGTGTGTCACTTTGAAGTGGTCTGTGTGTTTGTGTGTCACTGGGGAACGTGTGTGTGTGTGTGTGTGTGTGTGTGTGTGTGTGTGTGTGTGTGTGTGTGTGTGTATTATATAATATTTTAAAAATTAAAAAAAAAAGACATGTTGTGAGAATAAATTATTTATTAACATTGTGCAACTTTGATAAATATATTCACGCACACACACATGCACACACATGCACACACATGCATACACATACACACATACACACATGCACCCACACACATGCACATGCACATGCACATACACACATGCACATACACACATGCACATGCACATACACACATGCACATACACACATGCATACACATGCACACACACACATACACACATGCATACACATGCACACACACACATGCACACACACACATGCACACACACACGCATACACATACACAGACACATGCATACACATACACACACATGCATACACATACACACACACACACACACACACACACACACACACACACACATGCATGCACATGCACACACATGCATGCACATGCACATGCACACACACACATGCGCACATACACACACACACACGCATACACATGCATACACATACACACACACACACAATGCACATACGCACGGGGCAGAAGGGGGACAGGGATCGGGGCAGAAGGGGGACAGGGATCGGGGCAGAAGGGGGACAGGGATCGGGGCAGAAGGGGGACAGGGATCGGGGCAGAAGGGGGACAGGGATCGGGGCAGAAGGGGGACAGGGATCGGGGCAGAAGGGGGACAGGGATCGGGGCAGAAGGGAGACAGGGATCGGGGCAGAAGGGAGACAGGGATCGGGGCAGAAGGGGGACACATCACCCGCTCCCCCCCTCCTACACACACACAGACACACACAGATCTCTGTGCTGCCGGTGTAGGACCGGCTGCAGCCCAATTGGATGGGAGCAGTCACGTGACCGCTCCTCCGCTTCCCCGAGCGGCAAATTTCAAATTGCCGCTCTCGGAAGAGTTTCTCCTCCTCAGCGCGCATGCGGAGGGGGAAACTATAGCCGCGCTGATAACAGATGCAGGGGCTTTGTGCATCTGTTCAGCGCGGCTCAGCGACGCTGAGGGCAATATGTCCTGGGCCTTAGGATCAGCAAGGGAGTGCGACAGGGAGACACCATGTCGCCAAAACGTTTCACAGCAACACTTGAAGAATTGTTCAAGACGTTAGATTGAGAAGATAAAGGTATCCAAATCAAGCGTGAACATTTGAGTTGGCCACGATTTTCAGATGTGGCAAAAATAACAATTTCCTCAAGTTCAGAAGACCTCCAGTAACAAATGGGAGAACTTGCCAAAATAAGAATGTGGCCCAAAGCTGAAATTGACTGTTACTGTACGTTTGTGAGTGATTTTAGTCATGTGCATTTTATGATTAATGATGATAATACACTATCGGGCTCCCCCTTGATCTAGTGAAGTGGGTGGTTCTACGGTGGAGAAAAAATGAACCCTTGGTCTGATTAAAAACTCCTGGACGCAAGAAAGCCTTTAAGGAAGACTAACAACTGAAACAACTGCGTGCATAGAGTATTCTTTCATCAGCTTGGACCTTAAAAGAGAAGATCATTTTAAAAGTTCATACAACGTAAAGAAGTATGGAGAGAAGCATGCTGGGTATTACCCATAAAGGTAGAAAAAAGAATGAATGGGTTTGAAACAGAAAAATGTCTATGACATCACAAAGGTTAAGAAATTCAAATAGTGGAAGGCTATACATATCACCTGAAGAAATGATCATTGATGGACACAGATAGTACTGTACTCAACTGGATCCCAAGAGAGACTAAGATGATGGCAAGATCAACTAAGAACGTGTTTGAAACAACGTGGAGAAGAGCGGCTGCATGATCATTGAAGAGGCTTCATCCAGCAGTGAGGAGACCAGGGCTGAAGATGATACAAAATATATATATATGTCACATACATACAGGGCTGGAAAATAATTCACTAAGATTCACTAGTCAAGGATAAAAGTCACTAGTTAACCACAAATTATACATGAATTACTGGCCTACAGATAAATAAAATACCCCTTGTATTATCCGCACAGGACCGCCCTCCTCCCTCACCTCCCAACCCACAGAGCCCCCCCCCCCTCATATAATCCCACAAAGACCCGTACAGCCTTACCCATCACATTCCCACACAGACCCCCCCCCCCCACCTCATAACGTGCACAGCCCTACCCACCTCATATAATCCCGCACAGATTCCCACCTAATATAATACCACACAGGTAGCCCTACCCACCTCATATAATCCCGCACAGATTCCCACCTAATATAATACCACACAGGTAGCCCTACCCACCTCATATAATCCCGCACAGATCCCTCCCCCCCACCTCATAATCCCGCACAGATTCCCACCTAATATAATCCCACATAGATTCCCCCCCCCACCTCATAACCCGCACAGCCCTACCCACCTCATATAATCCCGCACAGATCCCTCCCCCCCACCTCATAATCCCGCACAGATCCCCCCCCACCTCATAATCCCGCACAGATCCCCCCCCCACCTCATAACCCGTACAGTTTTACCCACCTCCTTTAATCCCGCACAGATCCCCCCCCGCCCTCCCCACCTCATACAATCCCGTACAGACCCCTCCTTCCCACCCCAAATAATAAATACCCTTGTCCTTACGTCTGACAATAGGGCTGAAGTACAAAAGGTAAGTGGAGGAAGCGTAGCTGACACTCCGCCGAGGGGCCAAACCACAGCGGCACGAGCAATGCATTGTGGGGCGCTGGTGTCCATGCTCCAGTGGTGAGTGACAGCCACGCTGCCTGCACACGCCCCGGAGTCCAATCACAACACCGTAATTAGTCATTTCAACCTAAAAGTAGTGTGTGTGTGTGTGTATCTATTTATATAATACACATATATAATACACATACATATACCTATATCTCTCTCGCTGTAGAAGTCAGTCTTGAACCTTTCTTTTGAGTACTGAGGAAAATTAATTTTTGACAAGGAACATTGTGTGTTTAAAAAGAAGGTATTTTGAAATGACACGTTCTGAAGATTAGGCATCTTTAATCGGTTCTTAGAATGTTTTTTGTTTACCAATCTTATTTTCATTAAAAAAAAGTTTTTTTTAAATACATTTAATTAGTTTTTTTTTAACCTATACAACGACTATATACCTTTCAAAGCCACAGGGGCTGTGGCATCAGAGCTTTACATACATACATTGTTTGGAAGTTCCATCTTATTCAGTTGCTCTCCTCTTCTGTTGCATGTCCCTCAGTTATCTTTGTTCTTTTCACTCCTTTGTACTCCTCTCACGTCATTCATACACATTCATAGCAGTCACAGTGGAATAATCTGCACACTCTAAATTGGGATAATTTATCTCCCCCCCCCCCCCCCCACCCCTCTTCTGGTGTACCTGTTATGCGGTCTATCAGTATATACAGTATTTGACATATCTCTTCCCTCTCTCCCCATTCTCTCTACCTTTCTGCCCCATCTTTCTTCTCCCTCTACCCCTCTCTCTTTCTTTCTTTTTTATTTCCCCACAGCCCTTTCTTCTCCCCGCCATGGGCCTCCTCCCCTCCCAGAAGTCTTTCTTCCCCCTGCGCTCGCTGGACTCCCTTGTCGCTCTCTTTCGATGGGAGCTGTCACGCCCTGAGCCTGACCTGGCCCTGCTGTCTCTTGCTCTCGGCTTCGTTGAACACTTCCTGGCCGTCAATCGTGTAGTGCCCACCAACATTACTGACATTGGGCACGGGGCTCCCTCGGCTGTCGCCAAAATTGGTGGAGATGGAACTGTGGTGGGCAGTGGAGAACCCACTAACAAAGGACCCAGAGAGGGCACTAGGGCAGAGCAGAGGAAGAGAGGGACCAGGGGCGAGTTGGCAAAAAAGGGTTCCACTGGAGGGCGTGCAAGGAAAGAAAGCGAGGTCAGTCTCGGGGACACAGGAGCAATCCTGACCAAGGAGGTCATCAGGGCGGGAAGAGGGAGCTCTGAGGGAAGAAAGGCTAAGGAGTCAGTGTGCGAAGAGAGCAGCAATACAGGGGAGAGTGTAGGGACAGTACAAAGGAAGGAGAGTGCAGTGACATCGGGTGAGAATGCAGAAGGTGAGCCGGCCTGGCAGGGGGTTTCATACTTCCCAATACTGGAGCTATCGGTGGCGCAGGCCCTGCATGCTCGCTTCACGGCACAGACCCGTGGGGCGGTGGATCTGTCCTGTTACCCAAGGGAAGGGGGAGTTTCCGGCCGGGAGCTGATACGGAGGGTGTCGGACGTCATCTGGAATGGGCTGAGCCGCTCCTACTTCAAAGACAGGGCGCATATACAATCGCTGTTCAGCTTCGTGACAGGTGAGGGGAAGAGAGTGCTGGAGGGCGGGGGGGAGGAGGGAGAGTGTTGGGCTGTTCAAAGGAGTAAAATAGAGCTGAAGGGGGGAGTGGAAGTATGAATAGATGAGAGCATTTTCAAAAGTGTTCTTGCGTGGGTGGAAGGATGGGAGAGATCTTGAATGTAGGGGTGGATGGAAGAGGGGTATTCTGCAGATGTGTGGTTAAATGTGGGGAGGGATAGATAGGAGTGTTCTTGATGGAAGGATTGAAGTTTTTTAGATGGAGAGAAAAAGAGTTGAATGTTGTTGAGTGGATGAGCGTTGCTGAACTGCTGAGCGTGTCTTTGAATAGATGGAAACATTATTGAGTGAATAAGAGCTTTCTTGACTGGTCGAACGGTATTGAATGAAGGGATGAATGAGCGGTTTTTGGTGTATTGATGAAGCGGTCTTGAACATCACTGAACAGAAGAGTTTAATGGAGAAGAACTTTGAGTGAATGAGAGTTTCGTTAAGTGCATGAGCGTGAAGTTGACTTAATTAAACGAGAAGGAAAAATACCTGCTCAAACGTCAAAATACGGGCTAGAGAGGTGCTATCATGGAATGAGACCTGTGTATGACTATATACAAAAGATCCCTATCGATGCCTCCAGAACGGCCTCTATACATTAAAAGTTATGTTTTAATTGGAAAAATTCAATAAAGAATGTGTTGGGGGAAACAAAACAAACCAATTAAAAGGAATAAAATCCCAACTAGAGTGGACTCTGGGCAGTCTATTACCACAAGGACTCAATGAGGGTTTCCTATATTCAGCTTTTTAATAGAATTCTAATTACTATCTTATACCAGTGTACCATCTCAGACAGACCTCACTATATCCCAAAAGAACTCCATCACTACCTTAAGATTGACAGGTAACTGTGGATATCTTGCCATTTCGAGAATAAAAACATCCTTTTAGATTACTTGAAATCCACAAAATAATTCATTTGAAGATTTCCAGAAATACCTTTTTTTTTTTTTTTTTAACCATCTTGTATGCTACTAGCCATTATTACTACACGTGGCATTCCCTATACTATAATACTATAATACTGTACACCAACTACTTTCAGACAATATATCACATCTTAAACTCTGAAGTTAAACAATTACTTAGTATGTTTGGGTAATATATACATTCTTTATCAGCAAGAAGATATTACATCAAGAATACATTTTGAGTTGAAGATAAGTACGTGTAGTACAAAGATTAAAAGTGCAAACTAAGCTTATAATAAAAGATGTATTAAATACATATCATGTATACCCTGGCCAAATAAGCATATAAGCCAATTCATTATCAAGAGACAAACAGTATACATATCTAAAAATAACAAGATCTCCATACAAAAGTGTAATGCTTTTTTTTAAATGTTTTTATCTGCCAAAGCATAACAATTGTAATTAAAGATGGCGCCTATGAGCGCATTGTCACGTTCGAACAGGAGAGTAATACGATATGGGGCTTTAAACGCCTAATGCAGTAATTGGCTGACATCTTACAAAGCCCGGCCACCACTGAAGAAGCCCTGGTTGGGTGAAACGCGCATCGGGCTGTTCTGACGTCGCACACGGTGACGTGCAGAGTGCGACCGTTCCTTAGGCAGAAAATGCCGTGATCCGAGGTGGACCCCCAGTATCAGACAGAGCCGAGGTCCAGTCTAGTCGGGATTGTATCCCTTTTAATTGGTTTGTATTGTTTCCTGTGTAACGTAAAATAAATACATTGTATTGAAAATATTCAAGAAAGCATATATTGGCGCTGCTGTGCAGCATACAATGGGATAAAGTATGACCATAATTGATCACCCTATATTCATACTAATACGTCTATAACTGAAATCTGTTTGGGCCACACTAGGTATCGATCCAAGAGGACAGGCGTACACTCAATAAACTGACGCCCGCTCCTCACTGGGGCTGGCTATAGGAGTTTTCTGATTTAATATGTAAATGACTGACTGAGACTACAGGACCTGCTGATGTATGCCGGTACTGTAGTTCTCTATGAATTTGTAGATGCTAAAGACGCCTTGTTGGTAAAAGGCTATTGTAGCATTTCTAAATCCTTTGGACTCTAGCTGAGTCCAGTCAGTAATAACAGCAGACAAATTGGGCTAGTGGCTACCCCCGTGGGTTCCAGATTGTACCTGGCATACATCAGCAGGTCCTGTAGTCTCAGGCATTTACATATCGATGAACCAGAAGAGAAAGAACTCAGTTTAAAGTAGCACTCTATTATCTGTAGTAGGATAGTGTGGTTGATTTAAAAATATATCTTTATTGAATTAAATGTTAAAATATTGGTGCATGGAGTGGAATAAAAAGATCAATGGACACTCTGTCTGATGACTCAGAGTGTTTCACATATAGTGACGACAACTTGTGTCTAATAGCTGGAACAGTGCTAGCTGTAGCAGGTCGCTACTATTGATTAGACCGCTGTTAGCAGTCTAGAGGTGACAGTGTCAGATGTGCTAATAGATGAGTAGTTGCATTCCCCCTGGCCAGAAGAGGGATGCAGTGTACACAGAGGCGGATTAGTTTCAATTGCGATTTGATATAGCCTAGAGCAGCAGGAGGAGGGTGATGGTCTGTAACTTTGTTTGAAAGACAATGCTAATTGGCAAGTCAGCTGTAACTGTTCTGCCTAACCCCTGTTACAGCTCTGTCTTTCTTACAGTGGAAGGGGGTTTAATACAAGGATCCACTGTAAGAAAGACAGAGCTGTACACTCCTAACATGCAGCATACTCTGCTGCTCTAGGCTTTATCAAATAGCAATTGAAACTAATCCGCCTCTGTGAAAGGGGGTTTAATACAAGGATCCACTGTAACTACTCATCTATTAGCACATCTGACATTGTATGTGAAACACTCTGAGTCATCAGACAGAGTGTCCATTGATCTTTTTATTCCACTCCATGCACCAATATTTTAACATTTAATTCGATAAAGATATATTTTTAAATCAACCACACTATCCTACTACAGATAATAGAGTGCTACTTTAAACTGAGTTCTTTCTCTTCTGGTTCATTAATCAATACATTCTCAGTTTAGCACCTTATCTACCCTATACTTTAATTCAGCTTGAGCAGAGGTTCCTTTACCTTTCCTACCCCTCCCCCTCCTTTCCCACTGTATATTTACATATCAAATCAGAAAACTCCTATAGCCAGTGAGGAAAGGGGGTAAGTTTGAGTATACACCTGTTCTCTTGGATCGATACCCGGTTTGACCCAAACAGATTTCAGTTATATACTTTTTAGTATGAATATAGGGTGATCAATTATGGTCATACTTTATCCCATCCTATGCTGCACACCAGCGCTAATATGCTACCTTGAATATTTTCAATAAAATGTATTTATTTTACTTTATAATTAGTAGAGGTAGAGTGCATAACATTGGATTCTTTGTTCTCCCGTGTTTTCCTCATGTGCTTCTCTCCCAGATAACACCCCTCTAGTACGTGAATATTGAGCTGAGCAGGGACCTTCCGTTTCTGTTGTGCATTGTATTGTTTCCCGACACATTATTTTTATTGAATTTTCCAATTAAAAGTTTTGTATTGATGTACAGCGGCAGTTATGGAGTCATCCATCGGGATCTTTTAGTCGTGAGCTAGATTAGGGCATGATTGATGCGACCTTTCTTGAAGGTCGTTGAGTGGATAAGAGCATCGCTGAATGGGTGAGAGTCTTGTTGAATGTATGGGAGCTTTTTTTGAGGAGCTAATTGGGTAGGGTGTGCCGAAGATTATTGGGTAGATGGATATGTGCTTGATGTCCGCTGAATGGATGGGCGTGTAGTTGAGTGGCTGAAGGCGTGTTTTAAAGGAGAGATAGATGAGAGAATTCTTGAATGTCATTGAATGGGTGAGAACGCAGTGGAACTGATGGGAGTATCACTGAGTTGAGCTTTCTTGAGTAGATGATGTTTGAATGGAGGGATAGAGATGAGCGTGTTCTTACACAGGAGGAGTAAAAGTACTCTCCTCCCTTTCTTTCTCTCCCCCTCTTTCTTTCTCCCCCCACTCTTTCCTTTCCCCCCCCCCCCCTTTCTTTCTCTTGCAGGCACAAAGCTGGACTCCCCCGGAGTGGCCTTCGCGGTGGTGGCCGCCTGCCAAGCTCTGGGTCTCGCTGACGTTCACCTGGCACTCTCGGAAGACCACGCCTGGGTGGTGTTTGGGAGAGACGGGGAACAGACGGCAGAAGTGACCTGGCACGGGAAGGGTAACGAGGACCGGAGAGGGCAGTCTGTGAGCGCCGGGGTCTCGGAGAAGGTGAGGTCTCACTCCTACAGCTCAGACTGTCTCTCTGTCATAGTTCTCGGTGTCCCTGGCTCTCTCACTGTTTTTTACCTCCGTGATTAGCTCTGTCACTGTGTATGTGTGTCTTACTGTTACTAGCGCTCTTTCTCTCTGGTTGAATGTAGGTATTGATAGATGAAAGCGTTTACCATCAACATTGAGTCAGAATTCTTACAATTTCTCTTACAAACCCCTCTTTCTCCTCCTACCTCCTCTCTGTCTCGCTCTCTCTCCTCTCTTCTCTCTCCCCCTCTTCTCTCTCTACCCCTCTTCTCTCTCTACCCCTCTCCTCTCTCCACCCCTCTTCTCTCTCTCTCCCTCTTCTCTCTCCCCCTCTCTCTCTCCCCTCTCTCCAGAGCTGGTTGTATTTAAATGGCCGGTACCTGCGCTGTGACCGTCACATGGAAGTGGCCTTCATGGTTTGTGCCATTAACCCTTCGATAGACGCTCACACTGACAGCCTGGAGTTACTGCAGCTGCAGCAGGTGACGAGAACACTGACACACGGACATGGTGACACAATGACCCAGTGAGAGGGTGACCCAATGGCAGGAGGTCTCGATGACATAATGACATTATCACCCAATGATTTGATGACAGGGTGAACAAGTGATAGGATGACTCAAAGATACTGTGACCCAATGACAGGATGGCAGGCTGAGACACAATAATATCATGATATTCTGCCCCTTGCACTGTGACATCTCCTATTTCTCTATCTCTGTACGTAGAAGCTGCTGTGGGTGCTGTATGATGGAGGTCATCTGGACAAGTGAGACACATTTACAGATTCTTTCCTTCTGTAGCTGTCTCTCTCTGACATCTTCATGACTGCCCTTCACTCTCTAACTGTGGCTGGGTCTCTCTTTCCCCTCTCTTACGTCTAATGTTTTGTCTCTCTCTTTTTAACTCTCTAATGCTGAGACTGCCTTTTTCCCATTTGAAACTCGGTCGGCTTTTCAGACTATTTGGCCCCTCTCTACGTTGGTTGGCACCATGAAAGTCTCCCTCTCCTTTCAGACAGTTTTCTCTCACACATTCTCCCCTGTCCTTCTTTCTCTCGCTGCCTGTCCTTATCTCTCTCTGCCTGTCCTTATCTCTCTCTGCCTGTCCTTATCTCTCTCTGTCCTTCTCTCCTTCTCTCTCAGGTACCCGATGGCTCTGGGTAATTTGGCTGATCTCGAAGATTTGGATTCAACCCCTGGACATCTCAAACCTCTTGAACTGTATCACAAAGTGAGCATTCTGTCTCTCTTTATCTCTATCACTCTTCTTTCCCTCCCCTCCTTCGCACCCCCCTCTCCTTCTCTATCCATCCCCCTCTTTCACTCTCCCTCCCCCCTCTCCTTCTCTATCCCTCCCCCTCTTTCTCTCTCCCTCCCCCCCCCCGCTTTCTCTCTCCCTCCCCCCCCCGCTTTCTCTCTCCCTCCCCCCCGCTTTCTCTCTCCCTCCCCCCCGCTTTCTCTCCCTCCCCCCCCGCTTTCTCTCTCCCTCCCCCCCGCTTTCTCTCTCCCTCCCCCCCGCTTTCTCTGTCCCTCCCCCCCCCGCTTTCTCTCTCCCTCCCCCCCGCTTTCTCTCTCCCTCCCCCCCGCTTTCTCTCTCCCTCCCCCCCTGCTTTCTCTCTCCCTCCCCCCCATGCTTTCTCTCTCCCCCCCCCGCTTTCTATCTCCCCCCCCCGCTTTTTTCTCTCTCCCTCACCCCCTCTTTCTCTCTCCCTCCCCCCCCTCTCTCTCTCCCCCCTCTTTCTCTCTCTCTCCCCCCTCTTTCTCTCTCTCTCTCTCCCTCCCTTTCTCTCTCTCTCTCTCTCTCTCGCTCTCTCTCTCTCTCTCTCTCCCCTTTCTCTCTCTCTCACTCTCTCCCCTTTCTCTCTCTCTCTCTCCCCCCTTTCTCTCTCTCTCCCCCCTTTCTCTCTCTCTCTCCCCTTTCTCTCTCTCTCTCTCTCTCTCCCCCCTTTCTCTCTCTCTCTCTCTCTCTCTCTCTCTCTCTCTCTCTCTCTCTCTCTCCCCTTTCTCTCTCTCTCCCCCCCCCCCTTTCTCTCTCTCTCCCCCCTTTCTCTCTCTCTCTCCCCCCTCTTTCTCTCTCTATCCCCCCCCCCTTTCTCTCTCTCCCCCCCCTCTTTCTCTCTCTCTCCCTTCCCCCTCTTTCTCTCTCTCTCTCTCTCCTTTTTTCTCTCTCTCTCCTCCCTCTACCCACTCCTTCCCCCATCTCATTCCTTCTCTCTCTCCCCCCTCCATAGCGCAGGAGGACATACAGTATGTCTCCTCTTCTGACTCACACACTGCTGGCAGTCTGTTCTCTCTGGGCTTCCAGTTCTGTGTCTGTTTTTAGTCTGTGGGCGCTCCTATACCCTAAAAATGGGTAGTAGTTTTTTCGATAGGAAGGGATAGGTCTCCAGCCTCTTTGAGAGCTGGATTTCAGTTTTCCACATCACATGTTGTTCCTTTATTCTGCTTGTGATTTGAGTATTTTTACGTCTGTACGTCTGTGTGCCTGTGGTTTTGTTCTGGGAGTGAGAAGTTGTCTGATGGCACAGTGAGGATCTCCTGGCTTCTCATTGCTCTGCAGCACTGTTTGAGAGAAGCTGCCTCTAAATCCAGCAGTGTGCTGGTTAATTGCACACAGGCAATCAACCAGACTCAACCTGGCTGATTAGGACTATTAGAAAAAGCCTGATGTGGGAAACAGGAGAGAGATTCCTTAGCTCGCATTTGGGCTGACAGAAGGAGAGCAGAGAAGCCTGCACACAGACACTGTCTTGAGCACAAAGGCTGTGCTGAGATCAAGACACCTAGGACAACCAGAGACCTATATTTTCTGGACACAGATGACCCAGGAACCTGCCAGAGACTGACATGGAGGGCCACCTGCTTAAGGTACTTCCTGAGACTTTGGGGTGATAGGCTGGTAATGGGAATATCCCTCCAGTCCTGCAGATAGGGTCTGGGAAGTAAGTTAGCCCTTACACAGGGATAGGGGTTTGTTATTTTGTTGTTTTTGCATGTTTTGCCTGGATAAAGGAACAGGCTCAATAAAGCCAAGATATAATTTCACCCTAAAACAGTCTCCATTTGCACACCTCTGCACACGTCTCTTACCAGCTGTAAGTTGGGGTGCTGTGGGTTAGGTGGGCCCAGTACTTGACTGCTCTTCTGTCTGGTGAGCAGTAGAGGGAAGCGCCCAGCTCAGTCCGGCTTGCACTGTTTGCTGTACTCCTGGGTATTTGGGGAAGCTGTTTGCAGAATCCCACATGCAGCGTTACAGTTGGGCTGGTATCTCCTTAGTTTGGTCTGAGTATGTCGTCTTCCCCCGTTCCCCAGCGTTTTCAGGAAAAACCTTGGTGCCAAATGGCGTTCAAGGCATTTTACAAATTTATAAAACACAAGATGTTGCCCTTGTTGGTGTTGTGGACGTGTTTGTTGATCAGGCTGTGTAGGGTGTAGATGTGATCCGTGGTGCGGTGGTGTAGGGTGCAGATGTGATCCGTGGTGCAGTGGTTTGGCAGGAAGCCTCTCTCTGCTCTGTCAGGAAGGTGAGGATTCTGCTGTTGAACAGTTTCCCCGGGGTGCAGCCGACACAGATGCCTCTGTAATTGGATGGGTCCAGCCTGTCTCCTTTCTTGTGAATGGGCGTTATCATTCGTCCAGGGAAGTAGCCAGCAGGCTGTGAAAAACACCATGAGCAACCATGAGACAGCGTGTCGATATTTCAGCCCCCCTCGGGTGGTCGGCCAGGACCCCTTCCTCTTTTCCATCCAAGATTGCCGACATGCTGAAATCTCGCCGCGTTGTCTCATGGCTGCTCCTTGCGTTAACTGGCTTGCTGAGTTGCTGATCCGCTACTACTCGAGACTGCTCTGGACAGTGCTGAGTATATCTCTGCTTGTACGCCACGTTGTTCTGATACGGGGCTTTGCTTTGATTATTTAAGCTTACTGAAGTTGTGAAAGCTACCTGTGCCCTGATTTCAATATCATGGATCCAGTGATTTAGTTATACGCCCCTCCAGGGTTTCAGCGGTAGGCAGGTTCTGTTCCACAAAACAGAAAAGGTGCTTGATAGCGCTCTAACAAACCCAAATAACGTGCATATAATTATGTGATAAATGTATGTAAATAGTAAGTGCCAAAAATATAAGTGCCAAAATATAAGTGACAATATACAGTGAACTATAGTGCTCTAATATAGGAGGCTTAACAGACACACTCAGCCCTTGGTATAAGACTGTTCCAAAAGTCTTGCATGTTCAATTCTTCCAGAAGAACCAGAGGAGCGCAGCGTGCAGCCATGTAAAATAAAGGGACATCACATAGCGTAGCAATGTCTAAAGCGATTGTAATGATAGTGTGGGGCTCACAAATGGCTGCTCGCAAAAAAGGAGCAGTCATCCAACTTTGAGGGGTGGATGTTCCCTGTGGTTGATGCATCAAACTACCAGCAACCGATCTCCAAGAAAGAGAAACAGACCATATAGTGCAGACAGCAAATATATGTTAATAAGGCAAAGTACAAATGGAGGCTTACACTTGGGATGAAATAAAACAGCGTGATCAGCAGCGGATGACGGGTACACAGTGGGGCGCGATCTCCCTGTGTGTCGTGTTGGGCTTCGCTACTCCGGAACGCTTCCGCATCCGCGCCGGGGGCTCGCGTCACTTCCGGTACTTCTGAGACCTCCGGACTTGATGGTGAAGGTGCGTTCTCGGTCTTCCCTCTGGATATTGGCTGACTGGACACTCAACGCGTTTCTAAAGGCGAAACGCAGAGGGAAGAACGAGAACGCACCTTCACCATCAAGTCCCCTCTCTGTCCCTCCATTTCTCTCCCTCCCTCTCTGTCCCTCCCTCTCTGTCCCTCCCTCTCTCTCCCTCCTTCTCTGTCCCTCCCTCTCTCTCCCTCCTTTTCTCTCCCTCCTTTTCTCTCCCTCTCTTCCTCCCTCTCTGTCCCTCCATTTCTCTCCCTCCTTTTCTCTCCCCCTCTCCCTCCCTCTCTGTCTCTCCTTTTCTCTCCCCCTCTTCCTCCCTCTCTGTCCCTCCTTTTCTCTCCCTCTCTTCCTCCCTCTCTATCTCTCCCTCTCTGTCCCTCCTTTTCTCTCCCTCTCTATCCCTCCCTCTCTGTCCCTCCTTTTCTCTCCCTCTCTTCCTCCCTCTCTCTTCCTCCCTCTCTGTCCCTCCTTTTCTCTCCCTCTCTCCCTCCCTCTCTGTCCCTCCTTTTCTCTCCCTCTCTCCCTCCTTTTCTCTCCCTCTCTGTCCCTCCTTTTCTGTCCCTCCCTCTCTGTGCCTCTTATCTCCCTCACTCTCTGTGTCTGTCTCGCAGGCTGTAAACTCTTCTCGGATACACTATGAGAATCAGCATTTATATCCTCACATATATCTGGCCGCGTATCACTGCCGAAATAAGAACGCACGTGATGCGCTGAGAGCCTGGGCCGAGACTGCTGCTGTCATTCAGGAGTGAGACTGCTCTCCCTCTATCTTTCTCCTGTCCCTTTCTTATCTTCCCCCTCTCTGTCGCGCTCTCTCTCCCCCCTCCTCTCTGTTGCGCTCTCTCTCCCCCCTCCTCTCTGTCGCGCTCTCTCCCCCTCCTCTCTGTCGCGCTCTCTCTCCCCCTCTCTGTCGCGCTCTCTCTCCCCCCTCCTCTCTGTCGCGCTCTCTCTCCCCCCTCCTCTCTGTCGTGATCTCTCTCCCCCCTCCTCTCTGTCGTGATCTCTCTCCCCCCTCCTCTCTGTCGCGCTCTCTCCCCCCTCCTCTCTGTCGCGATCTCTCTCCCCCCTCCTCTCTGTCGCGCTCTCTCTCCCCCCTCCTCTCTGTCGCGCTCTCTCTCCCACCTCCTCTCTGTCGCGATCTCTCTCCCCCCTCCTCTCTGTCGCGATCTCTCTCCCCCCTCCTCTCTGTCGCGCTCTCTCTCTCCCCTCCTCTCTGTCGCGCTCTCTCTCCCCCTCCTCTCTGTCACGCTCTCTCCCCCCTCCTCTCTGTCGCGCTCTCTTCCCCCTCCTCTGTTGCGCTCTCTCCCTCCTTTCCCTCTCTGTCGCGCGCTCTCTCCTCCCTTTCCCTCTCTGTCGCGCGCTCTCTCCTCCCTTTCCCTCTCTGTCGCGCTCTCTCTCCCCCCCTTTCCTTCTCTGTCGAGCGCTCTCTCCAGCGCTCTCTCCTCCCTTGCGCTCTCTTCTCCCTTGCGCTCTCTTCTCCCTTCCCTCTCTGTCAAGCTCTCTCGCCCCCTTTCCCTCTCTGTCGCGCGCTCTCTCCTCCCTTGCGCTCTCTTCTCCCTTGCGCTCTCTTCTCCCTTTCCCTCTCTGTCGCGCTCTCTCTCCCCCTTTCCCTCTCTGTCGCGCTCTCTCTCCCCCCCTTTCCTTCTCTGTCGAGCGCTCTCTCCCCCCCTTTCCCTCTCTGTCACGCTCTCTCTCCCCCCCTTTCCCTCTCTGTCTCACGCTCTCTCCTCCCTTTCCCTCTCTGTCGTGCGCTCTTCTCCCTTGCGCTCTCTTCTCCCTTGCGCTCTCTTCTCCCTTTCCCTCTCTGTCGCGCTCTCTCTCCCCCCATTCCCTCTCTGTCGCGCGCTCTCTCTCCCCCCCTTTCCCTCTCTGTCGCGCTCTCTCTCCCCCCCTTTCCCTCTCTGTCGCGCGCTCTCTCTCCCCTCCTTTCCCTCTCTGTCGTGCGCTCTCTCCCCCCCTTTCCCTCGCTGTCTCGCGGTCTCACCTCCCTTTCCCTCTCTGTCGCGCGCTCTCTCCTCCCTTTCCCTCTCTGTCGCGCGCTCTCTCCTCCCTTTCCCTCTCTGTCGCGCACTCTCTCCTCCCTTTCCCTCTCTGTCGCGCGCTCTCTTCTCCCTTGCGCTCTCTCCTCCCTTTCCCTCTCTGTCGCGCGCGCTCTCCCCCCATTTCCCTCTCTGTCGCGCGCTCTCTCCCCCTTTCCCTCTCTGTCGTGCGCTCTCTCCCCCATTTCCCTCTCTGTCGCGCGCTCTCTCTCCCCCTTTCCCTCTCTGTCGCGCTCTCTCTCCCCCTTTCCCTCTCTGTCGCGCTCTCTCTCCCCCCTTTCCTTCTCTGTCGAGCGCTCTCTCCCCCCTTTCCCTCTCTGTCGCGCGCTCTCTCCTCCCTTTCCCTCTCTGTCGCGCGCTCTCTTCTCCCTTGCGCTCTCTTCTCCCTTGCGCTCTCTTGTCCCTTGCGCTCTCTTCTCCCTTTCCCTCTCTGTCGCGCTCTCTCTCCCCCTTTCCCTCTTTGTTGCGCTCTCTCTCCCTCCCTTTCCCTCTCTGTCGCGCGCTCTCTCCCCCTTTCCCTCTGTCGCGCGCTCTCCCCTCCTTTCCCTCTCTGTCGCGCACTCTCCCCCCCCCTTTCCCTCTGTCGCGCGCTCTCTCCCCCCCTTTCCCTCTCTGTCGCGCGCTCTCTCCCCCCCTTTCCCTCTCTGTCGCGCGCTCTCTCCCCCCCTTTCCCTCTCTGTCGCGCGCTCTCTCCCCCCCTTTCCCTCTCTGTCGCGCGCTCTCTCCCCCCTTTCCCTCTCTGTCGCGCGCTCTCTCCCCCCCTTTCCCTCTCTGTCGCGCTCTCTCTCCCCCTTTCCCTCTCTGTCGCGCTCTCTCTCCCCCCTTTCCTTCTCTGTCGAGCGCTCTCTCCCCCCTTTCCCTCTCTGTCGCGCGCTCTCTCCTCCCTTTCCCTCTCTGTCGCGCGCTCTCTTCTCCCTTGCGCTCTCTTCTCCCTTGCGGTCTCTTGTCCCTTGCGCTCTCTTCTCCCTTTCCCTCTGTCGCGCTCTCTCTCCTCCCTTTCCCTCTCTGTCGCGCACTCTCTCCTCCCTTTCCCTCTCTGTCGCGCGCTCTCTCCTCCCTTTCCCTCTCTTGTCGCGCGCTCTCTCTCTTCCCTTTCCCTCTCTGTCGCGCGCTCTCTCCTCCCCTTTCCCTCTCTGTCGCGCGCTCTCTCTTCCCTTTCCCTCTCTATCGCGCGCTCTCTCCTCCCTTGCGCTCTCTTCTCCCTTGCGCTCTCTTCTCCCTTTCCCTCTCTGTCGCGCTCTCTCTCCCCCTTTCCTCTTTGTTGCGCTCTCTCTCCCCCCCTTCCTTCTCTGTCGAGCGCTCTCTCCCCCCTTTCCCTCTCTGTCGCGCGCTCTCTCCTCCCTTTCCCTCTCTGTCGCGCGCTCTCTCCTCCTTGCGCTCTCTTCTCCCTTGCGCTCTCTTCTCCCTTGCGCTCTCTTCTCCCTTGCGCTCTCTTCTCCTCTCTTTCCCTCTCTGTCGCGCGCTCTCTCCCCCCCTTTCCTTCTCTGTCGAGCGCTCTCTCCCCCCTTTCCCTCTCTGTCTCGCGCTCTCTCCCCCCTCTTTCCCTCTCTGTCTCGCGCTCTCTCCTCCCTTTCCCTCTCTGTCGCGCGCGTCTCTCCTCCTTTCCCTCTCTGTCGCGCGCTCTCTTCTCCTTGCGCTCTCTTCTCCCTTGCGCTCTCTTCTCCCTTGCGCTCTCTTGTCCCTTGCGCTCTCTTGTCCCTTGCGCTCTCTTCCTCCTTTCCTTCTCTGTCGCGCTCTCTCTCCCCCTTTCCCTCTTTGTCGCGCTCTCTCTCCCTCCCTTTCCCTCTCTGTCGCGCGCTCTCTCCCACCTTTCCCTCTGTCGCGCGCTCTCTCCCCCCCTTTCCCTCTCTGTCGCGCGCTCTCTCCCCCCCTTTCCCTCTCTGTCGCGCGCTCTCTCTCCCCCCTTTCCCTCTGTCGCGCGCTCTCTCCCCCCCCTTTCCCTCTGTCGCGCGCTCTCTCTCCCCCCCTTTCCCTCTGTCGCGCGCTCTCTGCCCCCCTTTTCCCTCTGTCGCACGCTCTCTGCCCCTTTCCCTCTCTGTCGCAGCGCTCTCTCCTCCCTTTCCCTCTCTGTCGCGCGCTCTTCTCCTCCTTTCCCTCTCTGTCGCGCTCTCTCTCCTCCTTTCCCTCTCTGTCGCGCGCTCTCTCCTCCTTTCCCTCTCTGTCGCGCGCTCTCTCCTCCCTTTCCCTCTGTCGCGCGCTCTCTCTTCCCTTTCACTCTCCTGTCGCGCACTCTCTCTTCCCTTTCCCTCTCTGTCGCGCTCTCTCTCCCCCTTTCCCTCTCTGTCGCGCGCGTCTCTCCTCCCTTTCCCTCTCTGTCGCGCGCTCTCTCCTCCTCGCGCGCTCTCTCCCTCCCTTTCCCTCTCTGTCGCGCGCTCTCTCCTCCCTCTCTGTCGTGCGCTCTCTCCTCCCTTTCCCTCTCTGTCGCGCGCTCTCTCCTCCCTTTCCCTCTCTGTCGCGCGCTCTCTCCTCCCTTTCCTTCTCTGTCGCGCGCTCTCTCCTCAATTTCCCTCTCTGTCGCGCGCTCTCGTCCTCCCTTTCCCTCTCTGTCGCGCGCTCTCTCCCCCCTTTCCCTCTCTGTCGCGCGCTCTCTCCTCCCTTTCCCTCTCTGTCGCGCGCTCTCTCCCACCTTTCCCTCTGTCGCGCGCTCTCTCCCCCCCTTTCCCTCTCTGTCGCGCGCTCTCTCCCCCCTTTCCCTCTCTGTCGCGCGCTCTCTCTCCCCCCTTTCCCTCTCTGTCGCGCGCTCTCTCTCCCCCCCTTTCCCTCTGTCGCGCGCTCTCTCCCCCCCCTTTCCCTCTGTCGCGCGCTCTCTCTCCCCCCCCCTTTCCCTCTGTCGCGCGCTCTCTGCCCCCCTTTCCCTCTGTCGCACGCTCTCTGCCCCCCTTTCCTCTCTGTCGCGCGCTCTCTCCTCCCTTTCCCTCTCTGTCGCGCGCTCTCTCCTCCCTTTCCCTCTCTGTCGCGCGCTCTCTCCTCCCTTTCCCTCTCTGTCGCGCGCTCTCTCCTCCCTTTCCCTCTCTGTCGCGCGCTCTCTCCTCCCTTTCCCTCTCTGTCGCGCGCTCTCTCTTCCCTTTCCCTCTCTGTCGCGCTCTCTCTCCCCCCTTTCCCTCTCTGTCGCGCGCTCTCTCCCTCCCTTTCCCTCTCTGTCGCGCGCTCTCTCCTCCCTCTCTGTCGTGCGCTCTCTCCTCCCTTTCCCTCTCTGTCGCGCGCTCTCTCCTCCCTTTTCCCTCTCTGTCGCGCGCTCTCTCCTCCCTTTCCCTCTCTGTCCGCGCGCTCTCTCTTCCCTTTCCCTCTCTGTCGCGCACTCTCTCCTCCCTTTCCCTCTCTGTCGCGCACTCTCTCCTCCCTTTCCCTCCTTTCCCTCTCTGTCGCGCACTCTCTCCCCCCTTTCCCTCTCTGTCGCGCGCTCTCTCCTCCCTCTCCCTTCCTCCTTCCCACCCCCTAACTCCCTTCTCATTCTCTAGATATAATTACTGCCGGGAGGATGAGGAGATATATAAGGATCTCTTTGATGTTGCCACGATCTCATACCCAACCTGTTGAAAGAGGCGGCGATGTCGCCGGACAGTCGGGTAAATGACCCGGCAGGGGGCGGGGTCGGGAGACTTCTCTTTAACCTCTCTCTCTCCTTCACTACATCTCGATCTCTCACTTTCTCTTGCTATGTTCATTCTCCCTTCATCGTCCCCATTCTCTCGCTCTCTTCCTCTCCCTATATTATATATTAACACTCTCCCACCCCCCTATCTCCCTTTCCACCTTCTCCCCCTCTCTCCCGTCCTGTCTTTCTCCCCCGTATCTCTCAATCCCCCCTTCTCCACCTCTCCCACTCTGTCTCTCTCCCCCCATCTCTATATCCCACTTCTCCTGACCGTCTCCCCCAACCCTGATTTCTCCTCCCCCCCCCCTCTCCCTCCTGACATGTTTCTCTTCTGACCTGTCTTTCTATCCCCTGTCTCTTTGTCCCTCCCTCCCTCCCCCCCCATCTGACCTGTTTCTCTTCTGACCTGTCTTTCTGTCCCCTGTCTCTTTGTCCCTCCTCCCCTCTCCCTTCTGACCTGTCTTTCTATCCCCTGTCTCTTTGTCCCTCCCTCCCTCCCCCCCCCCCATCTGACCTGTTTCTCTTCTGACCTGTCTTTCTGTCCCCTGTCTCTTTGTCCCTCCTCCCCTCTCCCTTCTGACCTGTCTTTCTATCCCCTGTCTCTTTGTCCCTCCTCCCTCCCCCCCCATCTGACCTGTTTCTCTTCTGACCTGTCTTTCTATCCCCTGTCTCTTTGTCCCTCCCTCCCTCTCCCCCCCCCCCTCCTGACCTGTTTCTCTTCTGACCTGTCTTTCTATCCCCTGTCTCTTTGTCCCTCCCCCCCCCTCTCTCTCCTGACCTGTCTCTTTGTCCCTCCCCCCCCCCTCTCCTGACCTGTTTCTCTTTGACCTGTCTTTCTATCCCCTGTCTCTTTGTCCCTCCCCCCCCCCTCTCTCTCCTGACCTGTCTCTTTGTCCCTCCCCCCCCCTCTCCTGACCTGTTTCTCTTTGACCTGTCTTTCTATCCCCTGTCTCTTTGTCCCTCCCCCCCCCCCTCTTCCTGACCTGTCTCTTTGTCCCTCCCCCCCTCTCTCTCCTGACCTGTCTCTTTGTCCCTCCCCCCTCTCTCTTGCAGGCTGGTTCTGGTGTTCAGGATCCTTCGTGCTTTGCGCACCTCCTCCGTTTTTACGACGGGATCTGTAAATGGGAAGAGGGGAGCCCTACGCCCGTCTTGCACGTGGGGTGGGCCACCTTCCTCGTGCAGTCATTGGGGAGGTTTGATGCACAGGTGAGTATGTCAGAGGGGAGTGAGAGTGAGGGGAGAAGAGACTGAAGCACGGGAAGGAGAGGCTGGGAGGAGAGCTGAGGAGGAGGGAGGAGAGGCTGAGCGGAGGAGGAAGGAGAGGCTGAGCGAGAGGAGGGAGGAGAGGCTGAGCGGGAGGAGGGAGGAGAGGCTGAGCGAGAGGAGGGAGGAGAGGCTGAGCGAGAGGAGGGAGGAGAGGCTGAGCGAGAGGAGGGAGGAGAGGCTGAGCGGGAGGAGGGAGGAGAGGCTGAGCGAGAGGAGGGAGAGAGGCTGAGCGGGAGGAGGGAGGAGAGGCTGAGCGGGAGGAGGGAGGAGAGGCTGAGCGGGAGGAGGGAGGAGAGGCTGAGCGGGAGGAGGAGGGAGGAGAGGCTGAGCGGGAGGAGGGAGGAGAGGCCTGAGCGGGAGGGAGAGGCTGAGCGGGAGGAGGAGGAGAGGCTGAGCGGGAGGAGGGAGGAGAGGCTGAGCGGGAGGAGGGAGGAGAGGCTGAGCGGGAGGAGGAAGGAGAGGCTGAGCGGGAGGAGAAGGAGAGGCTGAGCGGGATTTGGAAGGAGAGGCTGAGCGGGAGGAGAAGGAGAGGCTGAGCGGGAGGAGGAAGGAGAGGCTGAGCGGGAGGAGAAGGAGAGGCTGAGCGGAGGAGGAAGGAGAGGCTGAGCGGGAGGAGGGAGGAGAGGCTGAGCGGGAGGAGGAAGGAGAGGCTGAGCGGGAGGAGAAGGAGAGGCTGAGCGGGATTTGGAAGGAGAGGCTGAGCGGGAGGAGGAAGGAGAGGCTGAGCGGGAGGAAGGAGAGGCTGAGCGGGAGGAGGAAGGAGAGGCTGAGCGAGAGGAGGAAGGAGAGGCTGAGCGGGATTTGGAAGGAGAGGCTGAGCGGGAGGAGAAGGAGAGGCTGAGCGGGAGGAGGAAGGAGAGGCTGAGCGGGAGGAGGAAGGAGAGGCTGAGCGGGAGGAGGAAGGAGAGGCTGAGCGGGAGGAGGAAGGAGAGGCTGAGCGGGAGGAGGAAGGAGAGGCCTGAGCGGGAGGAGGGAGGAGAGGCTGAGCGGGAGGAGGGAGGAGAGGCTGAGCGGGAGGAGGAGGAGAGGCTGAGCGGGAGGAGGGAGGAGAGGCTGAGCGGGAGGAGGGAGGAGAGGCTGAGCGGGAGGAGGAGGAGAGGCTGAGCGGGAGGAGGGAGGAGAGGCTGAGCGGGAGGAGGAGGAGAGGCTGAGCGGGAGGAGGGAGGAGAGGCTGAGCGGGAGGAGGGAGGAGAGGCTGAGCGGGAGGAGGAGGAGAGGCTGAGCGGGAGGAGAGGCTGAGCGGGAGGAGGAGGAGAGGCTGAGCGGGAGGAGGGAGGAGAGGCTGAGCGGGAGGAGGGAGGAGAGGCTGAGCGGGAGGAGGGAGGAGAGGCTGAGCGGGAGGAGGAAGGAGAGGCTGAGCGGGAGGAGGAAGGAGAGGCTGAGCGGGAGGAGGAAGGAGAGGCTGAGCGGGAGGAGAAGGAGAGGCTGAGCGGGAGGAGGAAGGAGAGGCTGAGCGGGAGGAGAAGGAGAGGCTGAGCGGGAGGAGGAAGGAGAGGCTGAGCGGGAGGAGGAAGGAGAGGCTGAGCGGGATGAGGAAGGAGAGGCTGAGCGGGAGGAGGAAGGAGAGGCTGAGCGGGAGGAGAAGGAGAGGCTGAGCGGGAGGAGGAAGGAGAGGCTGAGCGGGAGGAGGAAGGAGAGGCTGAGCGGGAGGAGGAAGGAGAGGCTGAGCGGGAGGAGGAAGGAGAGGCTGAGCGGGAGGAGGAGGAGAGGCTGAGCGGGAGGAGGGAGGAGAGGCTGAGCGGGAGGAGGGAGGAGAGGCTGAGCGGAGGAGGGAGGAGAGGCTGAGCGGGAGGAGGGAGGAGAGGCTGAGCGGGAGGAGGGAGGAGAGGCTGAGCGAGGAGGAGGGAGGAGAGGCTGAGCGAGAGGAGGGAGGAGAGGCTGAGCGAGAGGAGGGAGGAGAGGCTGAGCGAGAGGAGGGAGGAGAGGCTGAGCGAGAGGAGGGAGGAGAGGCTGAGCGAGAGGAGGAGGAGAGGCTGAGCGAGAGGAGGGAGGAGAGGCTGAGCGAGAGGAGGGAGGAGAGGCTGAGCGAGAGGAGGGAGGAGAGGCTGAGCGAGAGGAGGGAGGAGAGGCTGAGCGAGAGGAGGGAGGAGAGGCTGAGCGAGAGGAGGGAGGAGAGGCTGAGCGAGAGGAGGGAGGAGAGGCTGAGCGAGAGGAGGGAGGAGAGGCTGAGCGAGAGGAGGGAGGAGAGGCTGAGCGGGAGAGGAGCGAGAGAGAGGAGAGGCTGAGCGCGAGGAGGAAGGAGAGGCTGAGCGCGAGGAGGAAGGAGAGGCTGAGCGCGAGGAGGAAGGAGAGGCTGAGCGCGAGGAGGAAGGAGAGGCTGAGCGGAGGAGGAGGAAGGAGAGGCTGAGCGGGAGGAGGAAGGAGAGGCTGAGCGGGAGGAGGAAGGAGAGGCTGAGCGGGAGGAGGAAGGAGAGGCTGAGCGGGAGGAGGAAGGAGAGGCTGAGCGGGAGGAGGAAGGAGAGGCTGAGCGGGAGAAGGGAAGGAGAGGGAAGGAGAGGCTGAGCGAGAGGAGGAAGGAGAGGCTGAGCGGGAGGAGGAAGGAGAGGCTGAGCGGGAGGAGGAAGGAGAGGCTGAGCGGGAGGAGGAAGGAGAGGCTGAGTGGGAGAAGGGAAGGAGAGGGAAGGAGAGGCTGAGTGGGAGAAGGGAAGGAGAGGCTGAGCGAGAGGAGGAAGGAGAGGCTGAGCGGGAGGAGGAAGGAGAGGCTGAGCGGGAGGAGGAAGGAGAGGCTGAGCGGGAGGAGGAAGGAGAGGCTGAGCGGGAGGAGGAAGGAGAGGCTGAGCGGGAGAAGGGAAGGAGAGGCTGAGCGGGAGAAGGGAAGGAGAGGCTGAGCGGGAGAAGGGAAGGAGAGGCTGAGCGGGAGAAGGGAAGGAGAGGCTGAGCGGGAGGAGAGAGGGAAGGAGCGATTGAGTGAGAGGAGGGAGGAGAAGGAAGCAGAGGCTGAGCGAGAGGGAGGAGAAGGAAGAAGAGGCTGAGCGAGAGGGAGGAGAAGGAAGAAGAGGCTGAGCGAGAGGAGGGAAGGAGAGGCTGTGCGAGCTTAGGGGGAAGGGAAGGCTGTGCGAGCTTAGGGGGAAGGGGAGGCTGTGCGAGCGAGGGGAGGCTGTGCGAGCGAGGGGAGGCTGTGCGAGCGAGGGGAGGCTGTGCGAGCGAGGGGAGGCTGTGCGAGCGAGCGAGGGGAGGCTGTTGCGAGCGAGCGAGGGGAGAGAGAGTAAAAGAATTCATGATCTGGGGGATACGTGTCTGCTGGAGGATTAGTGCTGCCCTGCATGGAAAAAGGAAGCGTGTAAGCTGAGCATAGAAATGGAAAGCGTGCAAACGGTGGATGTAGCACATAGACTGAAGTGTTGCCAAGGCCATGTAATAATATAGAGACACAGCGTGGGCGAATGCAAGGGTTTAATGTCTGTGAGAATATGTAGCTTGTGTGATGTGGAGATCTAAACGTGCAGAGCCTTGTGCGGTATTTGTAGTGGGCAGCCCGTAGCACGTACAGTAAGTGGGGCTTTCACTGCTGTGTGCAACAATCCCATACAAGGGGAGGGAAGTGAGAGTGGTGGCGTGTGAGAGAAGTGTGCGAGAATGTGTGTATCGTGCAAGGGCACGTAGTGCAGCAAAAGTGTGCAACAGAAGTCATGTGCGCAGCTGAACTCGTATCCTGAAGCGTGCAAGAGCTCGTGTCGTGTGTCACGCATGATCCCTTCTCTCGCACGCAGGTCCGGCAGCAGGTGACACTAGCGAGCTCAGATCTTTCTCACGAGGACGATGACCCCGACGACACCAGGAGAAGGGGGCCCCGGCGGGAGTCCAAGCCCGAGGAGACCCCCGCTCCCCTTCCTTACCGGGGACCCTCGCATGAGCAGGGGGAGGAAGCAGAGCTTGCACGAGTGCTAACGCTCAGCTTCCAGAGTCAGAAGATGAGGGGGATGAAGGAACTGCTGGTGTCGGGAAAAGTCAACTCCAGCGCGATAAAACTGCAGCTCACAGCTCAGTCACAAGTGCAGCCGAAGAGGGTCCGGGGGTCCGGCGTACGCGACTACAACCTGGGATATCTGAAGAGGCAGCGCAAGGGGGTGTGAGAGAGGGGTGGGTGGGAGAGAGGAGGGAGAGAGATGGGTGGGGGGGGGGGGAGAGGAGGGAGAGACGGGTGAGGGGGGGAGAGAGGAGAGGGACGGGTGGGGGGGAAGAGGAGAGAGCGACACGGTGGGGGGGAGGAGGAGGGTAAAGGGAGAGACGCGGGGCAGAGAGAGCGAGACACACGGAGGAGAGAGAGTGTAAGACAGTCGACGTCACTTGAAAGAGTTTTTATTTTTGTTACTCGGTAAAGAATAAAGTGTTTTTTTGGCAAATTAAACACATATCGTGATGTATGAATGTGTCAGTATGTATAATTGTGTGTATGAATGCATGTATAATTGTGTGCGCTTGTAAATGTGTCCTGGTGGTTAATTCTGTGCGTGGGTGAACGCGCATGTGTGTAAATTTATGTGCATGTGTATGCGTCAGTGTGTATCATTTTGTGCGGCAGTGTATAATTGTGTCTGGGGGAATGCGAGTCAGTGCATGTGTGCGAGTGTGAATGTGCGTCAACTTATATAATTGTGTGTGTAAGTATGTAAATTACAAGTACTTGCTCTGCACTCCCGTTACTCCGATATAATTTCATTAAGGTATTGAACGGGGCTTTGTGCCTTTGTGCTGGCATTCCCCCACAACACAATATCACCGTAGTGAAGAGAAGGGGAGATGGCCACACTCCCAAATGATCAAAGGATCCGCAGACCATTTTATTTGTATTTAAATGTGTAGCACAAAGTTATCCCTTCCTCAGGTCCGTGTGTGTGACTGTGTCAGACTGGATCATTGTATGTGCTCGATTTGGACTTTAGTTATGGATAATGTGTGTGTGTGTGTGTACAATTGTGGTATGTATAATTTGTGTGTGGGTAGAATTTGTGAGCTGTATAATTTGCGTGTACAATGTGTATCAGTCTGTAAGTGTGTGTTTACACGAATCATCAGCGGCAACAGTGTGTAATTGTGTGTTTGTAAGAATACGTTAGTGCGTGTGCGTCAGCCTGTAATTGTGTGTAAGAATGTGCGTCAATCTATAATTGTGTGCATGTGAGTCACTGTAATTGTATGAATTTGTGTGTGTGTGTGTACACTGAGTCAGTGCATGTGTGTGTGTGTACAAATGTGCATCAGTGTGTAATTTTGTGTGTTTGTGTGTGTGTGCGCGCTGACAGGTTTCCTCAAGATTAAAGTCTGCTCCCCCCCGTCTCCCAGGTTGTTGAACGAGGGGAAGGCCATGTCTTATCTGTCGACCATGGGGGGTCCACTCACCCCTGTCGGCAGCCCTGGAAGTCCCCCACCACTCCCCCTCTCTTCCTTCTCATACCCACCCTCACTCACATTCCCCCTTCTCTCACATTTGCTCTGCCTCTCCTTTCTCACCCCCCTCCTCTAACATCCCCATCTCCACTCACTTCCCCTCTGCTCACATCTTTCCCCCCTTCTCACATCTCCCTCTTCCTTCTCTCACATCTCCAGATTCCTTCTTACATCTCCCCTCTCACATCTCCCTCTTCCTTCCCTCACATCTCCCCTTCCAGATTTGAGGACTGTGGTAGGAAGAGTTGAAGGATGAAATCCCTAGTTGGTGAAGAAGGGAGATTCTTGGGTGGATTTGTTTCGTAAATTGTTATGGGAAAATTCAGCCCATGGCAGAAGGTCCGTCCAATTGTCCTGAGCATCCGAAATGAAACAGCGAATGAACTGCTCGAGGGATTGATTGGTCCGTTTGGTTTGACCATTGGTTTGAGCATGGAAGCCGGTAGAAAAGTGAAGGGCAATGTCCAGTTGTAGACAGAAGGCCCTCCAGAATTTAGAAATGAACTGTGATCTACTGTCCGAGACGATGACTTGAGGTGTTCCATGAAGCCGAAAGATCTCACTGAGGAAAATTTCTGATCGTCTGAGAGTGTTGGGTAGACCCTTAAGCGGAATAAAGTGAGCCTGCTTAGAGAAGCGGTCAACCATCACCAAAATAGTATCTATCCCCTTAGATATAGGCAGTTCTATGATGAAGTCCATGGAAAGATGAGTCCATGGACGATCCGGAATCAGGTGAGGTTAAAGAAGACCCCGAGACGTTTTGTTCTGAACGCAAGTGGCACATGCGGAGACAAAGTTCTTTATATCTTTGCACATTCCTGGCCACCAGAAGGTCCGTTCCAGAAGGTTGATCGTCCTCCTTGTGCCTGGATGACCCGAACTTTTGGATGCGTGACCCCATTCCATTACTTTAGTATGAAAAGTAGATGCTGTGAATAGGCGCCCCTCTGACGGATGTTCCTGTACAGTTTTAGAAAAGATCAAGATGTCATCCAAGTAAACAATCACGTATTGATGGAGAATATCCCTGAAGATCTCATTGACAAAGTCCTGAAACACCGCGGGTGCGTTGCAGAGTCCGAAGGGCATCACCGGTACTCATAGTGTCCAACCCGAGTGTTAAAGGCCGTCTTTCACTCATCTCCTTGACGAATTCTTACAAAGTTGTAAGCTCCTCGCAGATCCAACTTGGTGAAGATGGTGGCGCCCTGTAGTCTGTCAAACTGCTCCGAAATCAATGTCGGTGGATACCGATTTCTTAATCGTTACCTTGTTGAGTCCGCGGTAGTCGATGCAGGGCCTGAGTGAACCATCCTTCTTTTTCATGAAGAAAAACCCTGCACCTGATGAGGATTTACGAATGAAACCCCTATGAAGGTTTTCTTGGATAAACTCCTTCATGGCCTTGGTTTCAGGAGGAGACGCCGGATAAGAGCATCCTCGCAGAGGAATGGCACCTGGCAGGAGATCGATAGGACAGTCAAAAGCCCGATGAGGTGGAAGTTGCTCGGCTTGGGCCTTATCAAAGACGTCCCGAAAATTCTTTGTAGATATCTGGTAGTTTAGCCTGTTCTGGTAGAGATACCCCTGCTAGACCTTTGAAAGAGATCAAACACTTATCTTGACACTGGGACTCCAGTGAAGAGGCAGCGACTCCGTCCAGTCAATGCGAGGGTTTTGTAACTGGAGCCAATGTAGACCCAGAATGACGTCTATTGACGGCGTATGAATAGTATCCAGTTGAATCCTCTCAGAATGGTCTTCGCCGACCAGTAAGGAGATAGCTATGGTTTGCAAGGATATAAAGGAGGGTTGTAAAGGACGACCGTCTATGGCTTCAAGCCCTATGGGACAATCCTTGTATATTAAGGGAATCTTGTTCCTTTCGGCGAACCCCTTGTCGAAGTTCCCTCCTGACCCGGAATCCAAAAAGGCCCGTGTAGTGGTCCTGAAGGTGTCTCCGGATAAGATGATGGGGACAAAAATCCTGGTTGAGAGTTTGGGAGGAGATGAAGATAAGGTTCCCAGCGTGATCCTCTCGGCTTTCACTGGGCTTTGGCGTTTCCCGACTTAAGTGGGCAGGCGCTCACTAGGTGTCCGGTATTACCACAGTAAAGACAGAGACCACGCGATGTCTTCGCTGTTTCTCGCCAGCTGATAAGCGGGTACTTCCCAGCTGCATAGGTTCCTCTACGGCCGGAGAAGAAGGATCCAAGACTCCTGCAGGACGAGTAAGGAGTGATTGCATACCTTGCTGGCGTCGCTCTCTCTGTCCTTCTCTCTTGAAGTTGTTTGTCCATTCGTATGCACAGAGCCACGAGGTCTTCTAATTCAGTGGGACATTCTTGTGCAGCCAAATCATCCTTGAGGTTTTTGGACAACCCTTGCCAGAAAGCTGCAGTCAAGGCCTCGTCATTTCAGCTGGTCTTGGCAGCTATGGTGCGAAACTCGACCACGTACCGAGCCACAGAACGGTTACCATAAGAAACATTTGAGAGATGAGGCGGCGGTTACCTTGCGTCATGGGGTCATCCTGGGATCGAATACTGTCCGGAATTCCTTGGTGAAGCGGTTAATATCGCAGGTAAGATGCCAGAGCATCGTCCGTCAGTCGTGATATGATGTATGCCACCTTAGAGCATTGAGAAAGAAAGTGGGATGGCAACCGTTCAAAGTGAATAGAACATTGATTCAAAAATCCCCGACAGCTCAAAGGGTCACCTCCATAACGGTTGGGGGTAGGTAGTCGTGGCTCCAAAGCCGGGGTCAACGGAATGGGACTGAGGGCAGCCGCTGCTTGTGCACCAGTGTGAAGGGGGGTCACAGATGATCTGGTCACTAATGGTTTGCACTGAGCATTGGAACAGTTCCATTCGTTGGTCATTTTGAGACGAGTATTTCTCCACTTTGTTCAACATACCGGCGTGTGTGTTTAATAGTCGACCCACTGTGACGGTGAAGGGGTCCCCGGGCCATTAATAAAGGTATTATGCCTGGCTGGGTACCCCTGAACCAGGTTAGGGATTGTAGAGTGTCAGCGCTGCAACCAAACCAAGGTAATAATCCTGTAAATGTATGTGAAATGCCTGTGTCTCTTCCCCAGGAATAAGGGAATGAGATTCATATCATGTAACAACTGTATAAACCATGAAACTGTGTCCTCTGAGTTATAGTGGGTAAAGGTAGAGTGTCAGCTCTGCAGCCCAGTGATGCCGGCAACCCTGTAATTATGTGAGAACAGTCTGTGTGTATCCCGTCAGGTATAAGGGGCACATAAGTATAGATTATGTGACAGGGTTCCCCTGAGTCAGTTAAAATAACTGCAGAGTGTCAGTTCTGCAGCCCAGGGCTGACGACAGTCCTAGTGATGTGCATTAATGTGTTTAAAATACGCCTGCTTGGAATAAGGGGCCTCTAGTGCTGTTTAAAGGGTTAATTGAATAAGCGTGTCTGTGGTTATGTGGTCGCGCCCGGCATTACAACACTGTAGCACGGTATAACCGCAGAGAAGCAAGGAAAGCCTTAACCGCAAGTTAAATTGGTTAAGTGGTCTGCGGTCAGGGAAAGACGCCGGATTGCAACATTGTATAATGTGGTTTCCCCATTCAATTAAGGTCAATTGGTAAAGTACGTCTGCGGTTAACGATTGCGGTCGGGGATTGCAACATTGCATCCGACCTTAAACTGCAGAGGAAAAGTTTAACCACAAACAGCATCATAGCGCTCACCCAATTAAGCAGCTAACTTTGGATAGGAATGTTCTAGCTTTCTAATTTTTGGTGTGCAGAGTGCTAGGGGGTAGACATATAGTATAGTTATCAGAACTGTAACATTTATTTAAAGGTATAAATACTGGGAGTTGAATACTTTAAAGTTATAGGAACAGGTACATTTGCATTTCAGTCAGGAAGGACAGCGGATACATTAAGCATTCATCATTGTCATGTGTGGTCAGGGATGAGACATGTATAATGTCAGTCAGGACTTCTGAGACCCCCTGTAGCGAAGGATCCAGAGTGTCTGCAAAAGTCCGTGGCTTCAAAAGACACTGACCTGGGTAAAGTGCTAACTGTCAGGAACTATATGTAAACTGTGTGCCTAGCAGATGTTCGGGCATCCTGGAGAAAGGTAGACTTGCTGCCGCCGTGCAAGGGGCTTGGTCAGGTATGCTAAGCGGGTGAAGTGTGAAGTTAGCGCATGACCATTAGCATCCCGTGAAGCCCTTTGCCCGATTGCAGGAACTCCTGGCAAACTTGCCATTGGGTGGCTGTGAGACCAGGTCTGGATTGCAGAGTCAGGGTCGTGTAGCCGGGTCAGGGTAGGAGAGTTCGGGTAGGTCAAGGTACTTGCCGTAGTCCAGGATTGGAGAGTGGAGAGTAGTCATAATCCATAGCTGAGGTCAAGAAGAGAGCAGGAATCCAGAAGCAGGCGGAGGTTCAGGGGTTCGAGAAGGCTGAGATCCAGGTACGAGCCGAGGTCACAACGAAAGGACAAGGCAAGGAACAGCAACGAACAGATAGTAGCAAGCACAGGTACATAAACAGAAGTTTATGCTCAGCCAATTGCCTAGGGGCAGACTGAGCATATGAAGGAATGAGAGCCAATGGAAAGACTGCAGGGAGGGAGGTCATTACACATAAGCTGTGTGCTGATAGGAGGTAACGGAATGTGCAGCAGGTGAGGAACAGCTGAGATTGATCTTATCATTATTACTTAAGGCGAGGCGTGTGCGAGCAGGTAGCATGCGACGCGTGCCGCCCGTGTCATCGGAACCTGTCCCCCAAGTTTGCGTTGCGGTAGCAGAGCTTGAAGTCCGTCCCTCCAGAGTTCTGCCTCCCAGCAGTGTGGCTCGGGCAGAGCCTTACGCGTGTCCGCCATGACGCCGCGTGACGCGTCCAGGGGACGGAGCTTAGCCCCGATCCTGACACTATGTAACTATATCATTACAGGTGAAGAAATTAAAATGGCGGTGGGACGGACATAACGCAAGAAGAAATGACCATCGTTGGACAACGATGTTACTCGACTGGAATCCAAGGGATACTAAAAGACAAAAATGATGACCGAAAGTATGATGGGAGGATGAAATCAGAACGTGTTGGAGCAACATGTTGAAGAGGCTGTATATGCAGTACCTACAAGATCATTGGGGAGGCTTCATCCACAGTGGGGAGACAAAGGCTGAATATAAATAAATACCCTCCAACAGTGGGCACATGAAGATAGGTACACTTTAGTAGATCTGTCACTGTGGGGTATAGGACCTTACACTCAGTGAGGACCTGCAATGTGGGTTCCATATTACCTTCAATTTATTCTAGTCCGAGATTGTTATTAAGATAAAACACTTGTACTTTTGTTTTTTGTTATTTAAATGTATGTATATCTTTATGTATATAGTGCCCTCCATGTACATAGCGCTTCACAGCAGTAACACACGTGAGAAAACAATACACATAATGGCAATATGCACATTAGACATAAAAGTAAAGTTAGGAAAAGTAGTCCCTGCTCCGAAGGCCTTACAATCATATTATACATAAAATAGAAATAAGGATGACTACCCTATGATCCACTGATCATTTATCAAATCACTTATTAATCTATAGACTGTTGGAACTAGCTAAAGGTTTCGAGCTGCATCCAACAATAGGCAGGCAGTGGAGCGCTCCTCTACTCTCGCGTCAGGCAGCCAATTGTACCTATTTAGCAAATATTTGCTGTACGCTATACGGTGGAGGGTTTTTATTTTTTCAACCCAATGTGTGGCTGAAGCCTCTCCCAGCTTCAAATTGCAAAGCCGGTGTAACCATACTCCCACTGACGAGACCCAAATGGTCAAAACTGCTGTCTGAGTAGGGTTACTGAGTCTGCACTTCTCAAACCCAGGCTGTGCTGAAAAGCTGTGTAATACGGCAGGTATAAGCTTATAGGGATTTATGTTGAAATGGATTTGAAGCAAAAGGTGTCACGTGTGCTCATTTGCATGCCGTTACCCAGAAGACGAAACGCGTAGGAGGGTGGCACTAACACCGTGGGTGATGCTTATTTGATTAATAAATGTATTGATTTTTAACCACCTGGCTCCCTGGCAGTGCGCGGCTGTTCTCTTCTTTTTTGCGTTGGATCTTCACATCAGCGGCTGGACACGCCATCAGGGACTCGTGGAGGCTCAGGAGTGGGTAAGAAATTAGCTTTATTTTTCTATGTTTACAAGTGTATTGTGTGTCTTTATTTATATAGCGCCATTAATGTACATAGCGCTTCACAGTAGTAATACACATGGTAATCAAATAAATAACAGATAATATAAATAACAGATCAAGGGAATAAGTGCTTCAGACATAAAAGTAACATTAAGGAAGAAGAGTCCCTGCTCCGAGGAGCTTACAGTCTAATTGATAGGTAGGGAGAACGTACAGAGACAGTAGGAGGGAGTTCTGGTAAGTGCGTCTGCAGGGGGCCAAGACAAGTATATGCAATACCAGTCTTAATTTAGTTTGACTCCAATGTGTCAACTACAAGTGGATTTATTTTCATCTTGCTGGTTCACTTCAGGAGGCACTTTATTATCAACTGACTGGTAATTCACTCATGCTATTAATCCAGACCCACTCCATAATAGAGCATCACTCCAGAGCATGTATTTATATCACTGATTAAGGACGATATATATTCCGGACACTTTGAAGCACCCACTTTACTATATTCACAGGCTAGTAACCAGAATGGAGTTAAACAGTCACCGTCACAACACAATGGAGTCATTATAACCTTAATTCATAGATTTAATGAACACCTCAATTGCGTTGGTTTATTCTATAAACGTGGCCGCCATTTTATCCCCGGGCAGACAGGCTCTTGACAAGGGAATCTCACAAGATGGCCGCCGGGGCTGGATTTGAGCGACGGCATCGAAGCCCAATCTGTGCTGCGGCGGTGGGAGGAAGAGGGCGGTCCATAGCGGGTCTCGCTCTTGTTGGGCGAGCTACGTGGGTGTGGCCGTTGATTGGCGGCAGATTATGTCCAACCAGAGCTCGGCTTAATGTAGTGACCAGGTTATACTGTTCCCGCCTTGGTCTCAACAACACTGGCACCCATTTCCTCCAATCACCTAAGTCCCCTTGTGGCCTGCAACCAATCAACAAGCGCACTCTGCGCTTTAAGGCGTGCTCCTTCTTCTGCCTTCACTGACACTCGTCTTGCCCAATCACAGTCTTCCAATCACCATCTTTTTCCGCCCCCCTTCTATGACTGACACTGCCTTTATCCAATCATATTTTTCCTTTGCTCCATTCCCGCCAATCACCGTCGTCTTTGCTTTCAAAGGGGCTGGGCCTCCTAGGTTATAAAAGCCGGTACTCTGCACCTTTGGGCTCAGTCGTCCCAAAGTGGGAGAAAAAGGGAGGAGGAAGTGCGTAGTGACGTCACCGAGCGAGGCCACGTGATGGGTGAGGAGTAGGCCTCATTTGTGTTAATTTAATTGAACATATACCTGTGTACTATATACGTTACCAGGGTTTGTTATAAAGATTATGTACATTTTCTGTATATAACATGTAGAAGTGTTGAGCACATAAATATGTATATATGTTTATGTACATCTCTATATAGCGCCTCACAGCAGTAATACACGTGACATTTATATAGCACAACATGGTAAGAAGTGGTTCAGATCTGACAGGAATAGGAGTCCCTGTCCCGAAGAGCTTACAATCGAATATTTTAATACGATTTGACTTTGGTGTGTGTGTGTGTGTGTATATATCATGTATACACACACACTATTTCTCTATATGTACATAGGGGGATTGTATGTGTACTTAATGTATATAATTAAACATGCTATACACACTACCTTTGCACTGTGTAGTAGTGTGTTGAGGCTGACATTGTGTATTAATATAGAATGATATTGTACGGTGATGGTTATGTATAATCGGTGCAAGGGCTGGGCAGAATATAGATGTATATGTCATTCTGCTGTATAATGTGGGACATGGAAGTGAGAATAGGAAGGTGTGTGTGTGTGTGTGTGTGTGTGTGTGTGTGTGTGTGTGTGTGTGTGTGTGTGTGTGTGTGTGTGTGTGTGTGTGCGCACACGTCCGCAGCACTCTCAAATGAAGAATAGTAACTTAATGACACACCAGGCAAGCAGCATGCTCCAGATCAACGTTTCCGTCTAACAAGGTCCTTTCTCGAGCTGTTTCTGTATATAGATATAGATCACTGTAGATCTATATCTCATGGCAAACAGTACAATAACTGTCCTGGCTCTGTCTGGACCACCCAGTGGGGCGTTACTCCGGGAGCGGGACGCTGGGCGTGGAAGCGTGGTGCCACGGAGCGCCAGGACGGTTATTGTACCGCCTGCGGTGCCCTACAGGGGTGTGCAAACTATTTACGCTGTGCCCCCCCCCCCACCTTGGTTTCCTGTGTCCAATGACGCAGCGGGGTCATGTGACGTCACGCCGTGACCCCTTGCTGTGTTGCTATGGCGACGGGTCATGTCACGTGGTCCCGCGCTGCATTGCCATGACGATGCGCTACAACGCTTCTGAATCCCGTTGAGTTACAGAGGCCTCACGCGATCCCACTGCATTAAATGAAATGCCTTGGGGAAGAGCGCGGGGCCTCTGCAACCGCCCGCGCCCCCCACTTTGCGCACCCCTGCCCTATGCACTCCTGCCCTACTGCATAGTACAGTTTAGTAATATCTTGCATTATTACTGTTGTGTGCCCCGACTTCTTTACTCTGTGTGTGTGTGTGTGTGTGTGTGTGTGTGTGTGTGTGTATATACGTGTGCATGTCATTTCCCAGAATCCCTTGCTGCAGTGGAAGCGCTGTGTGCTGGACGATAATGGTGAAAGGCAGGGTTGCATGCCTGTCTAAGGCCGCGCTTATAGTGCGCGCAACGGGTGACGTCATCCATCGCCGCTAGCGAAAGTTGTAATTCGTTTTGCTGCTATGTCGCGGGCGACCAGGTCATTGATTGGTTCAGAGGCTCACATGTGGCGACCACCTCTGAAATATCAAATTTGACTGGCTACCAAATTTCGCGTCGCTGCTGTTGCTTCGTCTTGTCGCGCATACTATAAGCGCACGCGATGGCGGCAATACATTTGTTTTCGGGCAACGTCGCGTCGCCGGCGCTATAAGCGCAGCCTAAGACATGCAAATGAGCATACAGTAATATTTCCATTTGCTATATGCTTTACTGTGGAGGGTTTTTGTCACTTTTTTTACCCACCATAACTTTACTAAGTGTGGTGAAACCGATCCCTGCTCCATTTTGCAAAGCCAGTATAGCCAACCCCACACTGAGGAGACCCATTCATTAAGGTCGGAACAGCTGTCTGTGGGTGGGTTTGCTGGCTATGCATCTTAACCCAGGCTGTGCTGAAAAGCTGTGCAATGCAGCAAGCATAAGCTCATAGGGGTCCATGTCAAAATGGATTTGAAGCAAAAGGTGGCACTGTGTGCTCATTTGCATGTCATTTCCCAGAATCCCTTGCTGCAGTGGAAGTGCTGTGTGCTGGGTGATAATGGTGAAAGGCGGGGTTGCAGACCTGTCTAAGACGTGCAAATGAGCATACAGTAATTTCGATTTGCTATATGTATATACACACTGGTATATGTATGTATGCGTGTGTGTATAGATAGATATACAGGCAGTCCTCGTTTTACAAGGCTTCGCTTTACAACGAATGGCTTATCCAACGCTATGTAATGCATACCTATATTCATTTTTACAACGCCAAAATGGCTTATCCAACGCTCTTACGACGCTTTGCAACGTTGTTTGTGTATGTGAAATACACACATACACATAAACAACGTTGCAAAGTGTCAGAAGAGCATATATATAATATATTATTATACTATATAATATTATACTATATATTATTTATTATGTTATTACATGTATAATACAGTATATACACTATATAATTTGTGTGTGCTGCGTATCTTATTGCCTGAGTACAATATTTGGTGTATTTTAGTGTTAAAAATGCCTTCAGGAAAGGAACCTTTCATTTAAACAGTGTTCCTATGGGAAAACGCGTTTCGCTTTACAACGTTTCGCTATCCAACGCCATTTTGAGTAACGCCTTGTGTCGGATAACCGAGGACTGCCTGTATAGATATACACAAACACACTGTACTATATGTTGTCACTTTGGATGTTGCGCCTGACATTTCTGTTTTTGTAGATATATACTCGCTTGCGCGCCCCTCCTCCCTTGTGGTTTCATCATTGGGATACAGTATATGACTATAAATGATCAGATTGATATTATTTAAGATGTTGCTGTGTGTAAGGCAAGGGTTACCTTGCATATATAGGCAACATATATTCTGCTTTTTCCTGATCACCATTGAATTATTGTGAGTGTGGGAACTGTCTGTGATCAGCACCTGTCTGTCCCCTCAGATTTCTCCCGGAAACGTAAGCGCAGTCGCTGGAATGATGAGACCCCCGACCAGAAGACCATCATCCCAGGGATGCCAACTGTAATCCCCCCCGGGCTCAGTCGTGAGCAGGAGAGAGCATATATAGGTAATTTCCACTCTTCACACTGTCCCGACCTCCTTCACCTACTGTCCCCATTTATTAAAAATGTGTATTTAGACGAACAGGATTTTAAATTGGTATTTGAATGTCCTAATACAGTTTTTCAATTATTTTTACCTGCTAATGAAACCGTTTATATTAACGGGGCTCTGAAATCTCACGGAATTGCATTTTGTCAAAGATTTTAATGTGGTTTAGGAAACGGCTTTAATTCCGTTTCAGTAAATGAATTTTGAATTTGCGTGTTTAGGAAACGGACTTCACACGCCCTGTTCTATAAACCGCTCAAATTCCACCTGGACTAGGCGTCTAATAAATTGAATTATCTCCGTCCGTAACCCTTGACTCGTTAAACTTTGCGGGAGATTAAGTCGCTATTAACACTTCGTAAAATTTAAGACCAATTTTTGCTGCTTTTGGCATTTTGACATTGTGCCGTTGAAAATGACTATTGGAATTAATTTTACGTGTTCATTTCAAATTCTTGCAATTCATTGTGTATTTAAGATTATTTTGCAGAAATGCGCACGTAAACCTTATTTTGTTTACTGTTACGTTAAACTTGTTAATTAAACGGGCGTTTTCGTGTAGTAGGTTTTACGTTCATTAATTCCTCCCATTGCATGACCTTTTTAATGGGTTGTTGCAAGTATAAAACGTAATGTACTTTTACTAATTCAATTTGAAATGTTTTTCTTTGATTAATTAGACTCTTGCTCATGGAATGTATCACTTGTTCCGTTACATATAATTTACCTTAAAATTCATTAATACCATATTAAAATTCAACTTTAACTTGACGATTTGATGTATATAATTGTTGGGTTTTAATTTAATTTATTTATAAAAATGTTTTACCAGAAAGTAATACATTGTTACCTCTCCTTTCCAAGTATGTCCTAGGCACAGCTATAACAATAGATGGTTACAGTAAAATAAATGGGGTTATACAATGAAAAACACTTTTTAAAACTCTTTTTGCAGTGAATATTACATTAATTATATTCAATTACAAGGGAATTACTGCTTACCAATGAAATACATTTTGTATTTCTCAATTGCATTAATCAATAGTAGCTTGTTTCACATTTTACATAAATGCTTTATGTATTTATTTAATTGGTTATTTGTGTTAAACTACATTAATTTTAGTTGTAATTACAGTTCAAGTGAAATACTTTGGTTCACCTAAATTAACAAAAAAAGGTCCCATGACCCTATTGATGGAAGTTAATTGTCCCTTTAATAGGAATAATAGGTTTCTTGTTCTGGCAACATATGCCATATGTAACGAGCTAGTCCTAATTACAACCCCTGACCTTAACGTGGGGAAAAAGATGTTGTTGAACTTCCCAGAATCGTTGGCAATGCAGTCTTGCTTCAATGACCAGCCCAGTGTGTGATGGGACGGACTAGCACCGACAAGGTTTCTTACTCCAACAAGTGAAGGTAGAGATAAACCTTGGCAGGCCGTAATCATACTTCAAATGTGCTGTCAGAAAAGGGTTAAACCTTTACCAAAGCCGGTTTCTGAAGGATAGGACTTCTGCCTGACGTTAAGTGTCCCAGAGCCCTTTGCAAACTTTACCTTTAAAGGTCAGACTGAATGTCATTTTCAGTTAGCGATCCCACTGTCTCGGGGCCCTTCTTTTAGGGGATTTAGCATGTTGCTGACCCCAGTTAGGCCATTTTAGACCCTGCACAGGTTGTTGTATCAGGACAACGTCCATAAAAGGTGTTTAACAGGTTAACCAAACCCCACTTCCCACTGCCACCATTTAACCCTTTGCCAGTCTTACATTCGCTGCAGTTAACCAATGAAATGTTAACTCATTCTCTCTCCCGATGATCTGTATATTAATGATGCGTAATTGTTTGGGTTTAATTTTTTTCTCCTTTTTGGGTTTGTAACAATTTTTTCCCGTTCCTTTTTTTTGTTTTTTTTCTAACCTGCTTTCTTCCAGTTCAACTGCAAATTGAGGATCTGACTCGCAAGCTTCGCACGGGAGACCTCGGAATCCCCCCTAACCCAGAAGACAGGTTGGGAACCCCTCCCCCTCCACTCGCGTGTATCGGCTGACAGTAACGCTTTAATCTTCTCTTGGGCTCGTTAAGAATCGCTTAAATTAGCAAACCCGCCTGCAAATAGTTTTTTTTTTTTTTTTTACCTGAATCATGAGGTCTCCCAAGCTCATTGGTTGTCCCCCGATCTCCGGGTACCCCTTATTCAAGCCTGTGATGGACCATGGGTCCGTTGGGCCGATAGGTGAAACAATATGGCTTCTGGGTTTCAGTGTTGCGCTGGTGGCCAACGGAAAAGCATGACGTTGCTGGTTTCCGTTTGCCACCCTTTCATGTTTGCAGTGCGCTGCCATTTTTGTTTGGTCAACCTTCACAAAAAAATTAAATTGGGGGTACCTGGACAACGAGGGACTGCGTATCAGCGTCGGGGGACCCCTGTTTCAGGTAAGATCCCAGGCGGGATTGCTGCTTTAGGAATTGTGGTGGTGTGAAGCGGGGCGTCCAGACACTGGTTAAGGGGTTCAGGAAACTAGTTCTTCACATCTGGCTTTTTTTTTTTTCTAGATTAGTGGGGTCATCCGACATTTTCCCAAACAAGTGGTCTCTGCATACCTTATTTAATGGGGAAAAAAGCTAAAACTGGAATGAAAAAGGAAACCTAATCTAGCGGGATGAGTTTAAATATTCAAAAACATTCTTCCTGAAAATCTAAAATGATCTGGCTGAGATGTTAATTTTATTGCAAAGAAAATGAGAAATGATGGAAATTCAGAAATGCTCATGGGGGACAACTCTAGAAATCTAAATATCAAATGAGTCAGATGTTTTTTAGCAGGCACATCCTTGTTACATGGGGGTATGTAGTGAATATTTCAGTGCAAAGAAAGCTAGAACATTATGCTCAGGAGTATTCTGGAAATGTTGTGGGATGTGGGACATCTAGAATGAGGGCACGATATCTAGAATACAACAAAAGACGGGGGAGCCCAATGCTACATCCAATTGACAAAACATATGGTAATTAGTATAAAGTTAAATACTTCAATAATATTTTCTTCATATATATATATATTTTGTGGGGTTTGAGCGAGCTTGGAATGTGTGTTAATTCAGTTTCTGACTGGCAACCGTTGTTTGGAGGTAGGTGCCCCTCCTCCCAGAGCTCACCCCTCCCCCCTTTTTAACTTGGGAGGCCTTTTCATTTTGCTGTACGTACAGGACCCACTGTGGTTGTTTAGCCTCATACAGAGGTAAAAGGAAAGGTTCACAGTGTAGTGTAGGACCTGCATATTTGGTTATACCTTGACGTTGGTATGCAGGCTTATGACGCTTTGGCCAAAGGGTTTAACTAAATGACCAAGAAAATATTATTATTAAAATATTTAACTTTATACTTATTACCATATATGTTTTGTCAATTGGATGTAGCATTGGGCTCCCCTGTCTTTTGTTGTATACATTTGCCACGCCTAGTAGCACTCCTTTTGACGCACACACATTGGTGGGGTTTGAGCGTGCTGGAAAGTGTTAATTCAAGATATCTAGAACTCTTGAGGGGCGGTGGGGAATGGAATCTAGGCCCTTTTTGTTCGAGTAACATCTAGAAATACGAATTATTGGGATAAAAAAATACACTGAATGCTGTAGGGAAACAAATCTAGAGATTATTTAACAGAAGACCGTATTATTATTATTATTTTTTTATTAGTAAATGAAAAATTTCAAATTGAGATTTTACATGGAAAACCTTTACAGATCATCTTAGATTATTTTTCTTGTATTGGTTTAAAAAAATCACATAAATATTTGAAAGGAGAGACATGCAACATAATTTCACCGATTACTAACAAGTTAACTAGTATTATAAACGCTGGCCTTTTTATTTTCTGTATCCCATTTGAAAACTGCAAATAAAATGAAGTTGGAAAAAAATATTAAAAAATTTACATGTAAAATAAAGACCAACTGAATATTTTTCAGACGTCTCTAAATATTAACTTCCAAAAACTATAATTCTGTTCCACCATCGCTAAAGCAACCCCATAAATATCATGTTTAATACTTTAAGTAACCTATTCCCATTTTGCATAGGATGGCGAGAGCGATAACGGGGGGTCCCCCCTGTTCTGAATCTAGAACATATTTGGGAATACTTTGTCATTTTGGGAAATGACACCTTTTTACTGCATATATATGTATAATATATCATATTTTTTTGCGCCTACAAAAATCCTTTTATGATAAAACCCCCCTGGATTATAATTTGTTTTTACTTTCCTAAAGCACACCTACCAGAACCTAGTGTTAAAGCGTTGGGGGGGTAATAAGGCCCCTGCTTGGGGAATTATCGGAAGACCCCCAGTAATATGTGAAAGCAGTTTTCTGAGTGCTTAGGTCTGGAAGTCGCGGCTCCATCCTGTTAATCTCTCCGCATTGGCGCCCGGGAAGGGGCTATGGATGCATCATCTTGGCTTTTACATCACATGGGATTCTCTCTGGCCTCTGCACTTCCTGGGCCGTTAGAAGAGGAGTCTCTGCACGTAGCCTCTGGCTGCTGCGATGTTGCAAAATCCAATGTGGCTGCCTCGGAGCACAGCGATGTACCTTTTCTGATTGAATAATGAGTTGATTTTAATGGTTTTATTCATGACGGGCTATTTTAACAAGGGGTATCATAAGAGCCTACCCCACTACGGGTGGATTCCCATTCTTGTACCCGTCCCCACATGGGCTTTTGTGGTCAGAACGTGGCTACAGAATGAAGGTACACACACACACACACACACACACACACACACACACACACACACACACACACACACACACACACACACACACACACACACACACACACACACACACACACACACACACACACACACACACACACACACAATCTGTTTAATTTCCCCCCTAAACATCACAGTGTAAGAACATGATGTGCATGTTATGTATAAAACAGGACCATGTGTAGTAGTCACATAGTTACATAAAGGTGTGTATATATTTATCCAATTTGCTTATAAATATTTGATGTATACACCTGTGAATGAAGGATGACGGCATATTCGGTGTGCCACTGACCATCGGCTATTGTGCTGGCGGGCAGAAGGAAAGAAATCATTTTATACATCGGGATATGTAGATCTGCCTGGAGTTATATATTAAATGTATTTTTAGGACAAAGTCCAGTTACATAATGTTTTGCATTAGATTAGAAAAACACAGAATAGCGTATATATTGAATATTATATATATATATATATATATATATATAATACAATATATATTCATATAAATAATCTGTTTATAGAACTAGGTGTTTACATATACTTTTGTAGGTGTATGTAGATATATATTGATATTTATACTTTTACATATGCCCATATAGACACCAATATAGCTATACACTGTAAGTGTTAATAGGTTTCCTTACTAGTACATATACAATATTTATATACATATGTACACATATATACATCTATTGTATGGACATTTTGTATTTGTCTGCTGGTTATAAACCTCTGGGGGACAATCGGTCTTGTGACACAAATTACATTTTAACCTGTTGCATGTTAGCAGAAAATACACAACCTGTATATCTTATTTATTATCATTTTGTAGAGTCCACACTAGAAAGCCAGGAACGCTATGAATACATGTATTTAATATATTTATTTGTCTGTATTGCACAGCAACATCAGCCTGGAAATATCCATGTTTATTTCTTTTGGCAGCATTGTAAGTGTGTATTGCAGGGTGGGAGAGCACATCCAGGTACCATCATTTAGCGGGGTGGCTATAGGGTTTCAAACATGGCCTCTGCTGGCCTTAATAATTCACTGCAACGTTATAGTATCAGTGTGACCGGAAAGAAGATGCAGGTCCAGTTATACGATACAGCGCCAGTCCTTAACAGACTGGATCCTATTAACGAATAACCACTTTATTTTACCGTTAACGCTCCCGTTTCTCCCAAACGTGTCTTCAACAGCCTTTCCGTTTAACTGTTTCTAACACTTTTCTAGCGTCAAAAAAAAGAGCATAAATTGAATTTATGCGCAAAGTGCATTCAGTAACCTTAAAGCATTTCATGCCAGAGAAATGGCGGGGAGGGGGAGAATCGAGATTAAATCTGATTTTATATATATATATCCATAACCTCACCCTCTTTCTCTCCGCACCTAATGTGTCATTAACCAATATTTTGCTGGGGAAAGACTATTTTAGAGAGGTTAACCCTTTTCTTTTTTGAATGGTTAATAACCTTTACACCTTTTTAAACAGGTTTTTAAGCAATCTGCCCCCCCCCCCTCCCCCATTTAAAAAGAAAATGTTTATCAGAAGCTAAAGTGTTTCAATAACCCTAATGTTGGCTTTTCTTTTCTCAAAGCAGACCTCAAATAAATTGCGTTCTCGTCCGAGTATTTAACCACATTTTGCAGCTTTAACCCGCTGACTTTCTCTTTACTAGCACGAAAGGGAGTTTGTGCCCTAGTCGGGCCCCTTCTCTGAGCGTGTCCCCTCCACATTTGGGGTGTTTATAGGGTTTTGCGATACTCCATTATATGGTTCCGCGCATGGTAGCAGTTGACCACACTGAAAAGGGGCCGCTGTTTTCAATGATTCTCTAGGTTGGTCAGGGATTGAAATATATAGGATTTTTTAGACGGGAATTGTAATAGGTTTGGTAAAGAGCCGTTTGTGGCGGCAGAAGAGGCAATTTATAACGAGTCCATGTCTTGTAGGAGGGCAAGATTTTCTCCCTTTTTTTTTGTTGCTAAAAACCAGGTGACGGGGGACATTTACATTCTGTGCAGAAATGGGAAATTTAAGTCGGTAAAAAAAAGGGTGAAAACGGGAGTTTTTTTCTGCTGCAAAGGCTGAGTCCGGCTCTAATCTGGTTCAGCGGCTGTGCGTTCTCCCCGTCCCTGCAGCAGCTGTGCGTTTCGCGCTCCCCGGCCCTGCAGGGACTGCGTTTCGCGCCCTCCCCTGCCCTGCAGCGACTGTGCGTTTCGCGCCCCTCCCCAGCCCTGCAGCGACTGTGCGTTTCGCGCCCCTCCCCGGCCCTGCAGCGACTGCGTTCCCGTTGACCTTTTTCCCTGGCAAAAAGAAACTGTAGGGAAAGGTAAAATAATGCCGTAAAACGTGATTTAAAGTGTTTCTGCAATGGAAATTGTTGCTGTTTCTAAAGTCTTTATAGCCATTATCCCCGGAGAATAACTTTACCTTAAAAGGATTGAGGGGTTCCGCCTGTAAAAATGGCGTTAAAGGTTTTGTCGTTTCCTGACGACCACAAATATGGCCGCCCGTACTAATAGAAAGTCAGCTCCATCAGGGGGTTCAGCGTCTTTCGGAGAGTGTGGAGTAGTGGAATACTGCGGGATTCCTGGAGCGTCTATAGTAAGTATCTCTCCCCCCCCCCCCCAACAAACGGGATTGCTGTTACAGTTCCCAATTTCAATAGAATCCATTTCCATGAGAATTACTTTTTCTTTCTCTCTTTATATTACCGTCAAATCTTTCCATTTTTGCTCACCTGGTTTTTACATTTTTTTTTTTTCTGAAAAGAAGAAATAGCCAAGTTGTTAGTCAGAAAACGGTGTAAAACTTCTTCGCGAGGGAAGCTTGTTTTGTTAACATATGGGGGGTGAAGGATTACCGCAACAAACCTTTATATAGGGTATGTTTCCACGGATAACCGTTTTTTGCAAATTCTACAATGTGAGATTATAGAAAGTGCACTTTTTAATTTTTTCGAAGGTTGAAACCGGCCGTTTTTCCACCCAAAACGGCATCCATTTAATATCCAGCATGAGCAGGTACACAAGGCTTTTCTGTAGGGAGAGGTGTCTTTTCTTTAAAAAAAAAAAAAAATCCAATGTATGCAGCTCAGCTGGACTCTTGCTGTTTTTGGGCTCTGTTTCGGGGTTGCTAACGCGCGAGTTTCTCCCTCCCTCAGGTCCCCCTCTCCGGAGCCCATCTATAACAGCGAGGGAAAGCGGCTGAACACACGTGAATTCAGGACACGCAAAAAGCTGGAAGAGGAGCGTCACAACCTCATCACGGAGATGGTGGGACTGAACCCCGACTTCAAACCGCCTGCAGACTACAAGTAATTTAAGGGGCTTTCTGTCTGATATTCTGCTCTCTCCACAGCTGTCTCCCTCTCTGTCTTTCTCTCCCTCTCTGTCTTTCTCTCCCTCTCTCTCTCTCTCTCTGCTTGGTCTACCCCCCCTCTCCAAACTCCCCTCATCCTCTTCTCTTCAAATAATCTCCCATCTCCTATCTGGATGATATCCTCTTCCTCCTCTCATTCCTCCTTAGGTCTCCCCCCTCCCCTTCTTACGCTCACGCCCCCCTCCTCGTTATGCTCTCCCCCTCTCCTCCTCGTTACGTGCTCCCCCTCTCCTCGTTACGTGCTCCTCCTCGTTACGTGCTCCTCCTCGTTACGCTCTCCCCCTCTCCTCGTTACGCTCTCCCCCTCTCCTCCTCGTTACGCTCTCCCCCTCTCCTCCTCGTTACGCTCTCCCCCTCTCCTCCTCGTTACGCTCTCCCCCTCTCCTCCTCGTTACGCTCTCCCCCTCTCCTCCTCGTTACGCTCTCCCCCTCTCCTCCTCGTTACGCTCTCCCCCTCTCCTCCTCGTTACGCTCTCCCCCTCTCCTCCTCGTTACGCTCTCCCCCTCTCCTCCTCGTTACGCTCTCCCCCTCTCCTCCTCGTTACGCTCTCCCCCTCTCCTCCTCGTTACGCTCTCCCCCTCTCCTCCTCGTTACGCTCTCCCCCTCTCCTCCTCGTTACGCTCTCCCCCTCTCCTCCTCGTTACGCTCTCCCCCTCTCCTCCTCGTTACGCTCTCCCCCTCTCCTCCTCGTTACGCTCTCCCCCTCTCCTCCTCGTTACGCTCTCCCCCTCTCCTCCTCGTTACGCTCTCCCCCTCTCCTCCTCGTTACGCTCTCCCCCTCTCCTCCTCGTTACGCTCTCCCCCTCTCCTCCTCGTTACGCTCTCCCCCTCTCCTCCTCGTTACGCTCTCCCCCTCTCCTCCTCGTTACGCTCTCCCCCTCTCCTCCTCGTTACGCTCTCCCCCTCTCCTCCTCGTTACGCTCTCCCCCTCTCCTCCTCGTTACGCTCTCCCCCTCTCCTCCTCGTTACGCTCTCCCCCTCTCCTCCTCGTTACGCTCTCCCCCTCTCCCCCTCTCCTCCTCGTTACGCTCTCCCCCTCTCCTCCTCGTTACGCTCCCCCCTCTCCTCCTCGTTACGCTCTCCTCCTCGTTACGCTCTCCCCCCCTCTCCTCCTCGTTACGCTCTCCCCCCCTCTCCTCCTCGTTGCGCGCTCTCCCCCTCGTTGCGCGCTCTCCTCCTCGTTGCGCGCTCTCCCCCTCTCCTCCTCGTTGCGCGCTCCTCCTCCTTCCCTCTCCCCTTTCCATTTCTCCGTTCTTACCCCTGCTTTCTTCTAGGCCACCTGCCACCCGCGTCAGCGACAAGGTTATGATCCCTCAGGATGAATACCCAGAGATCAACTTTGTAGGGTTACTTATCGGGCCCAGGTAGGAACGAGCACCTCTGGTGGGGCAAATGATAGTAATTACTCCTGGGTTTACTGAGGGAACCTACACTTAATTTAATGTTGTGGTTAGTGTTTGGTGCCTGGACCTACATCACCCCCCAACCTACCCTCCCCGGGAGATTTGGGCGATGTGGAGTCCCTCCCCCATTATAACATCATTCTGGCTATCCCATCGCCATGATCCCCACTGTACAACATTGGAGGAGAAGATGGTCACCTGTTAGATGGTATTGTAACTCCCAAGTGTGCGGGTTACTAGGGTACACCACAACTCACCCCAATAACAGTAACCGGCTGGGATAGTGCGAGGGTTACTAGGGTACACCCCAATAACAGTAACATGCTGGGATAGTGCGACGGTTACTAGGGTACACCCCAATAACAGTAACATGCTGGGATAGTGCGAGGGTTACTAGGGTACACCCCAATAACAGTAACATGCTGGGATAGTGCGAGGGTTACTAGGGTACACCCCAATAACAGTAACATGCTGGGATAGTGCGAGGGTTACTAGGGTACACCCCAATAACAGTAACATGCTGGGATAGTGCGAGGGCTACTAGGCTACACCCCAATAACAGTAACATGCCGGGATAGTGCGAGGGTTACTAGGGTACACCCCAATAACAGTAACATGCTGGGATAGTGCGAGGGCTACTAGGCTACACCCCAATAACAGTAACATGCCGGGATAGTGCGAGGGTTACTAGGGTACACCCCAATAACAGTAACATGCTGGGATAGTGCGAGGGTTACTAGGGTACACCCCAATAAGAGTAACATGCTGGGATAGTGCGAGGGTTACTAGGGTACACCCCAATAACAGTAACATGCTGGGATAGTGTAAGGGTTACTAGGGTACACCACAAAATGGGCACATCATTATTTTAAAATTGTTGTGCAAATAAATCCTAATTCCTTTGGCCATACACAGGGCAAGTACCTTGGCATGGAAGGGCTTAGTATGTCCCTTAGAGTTGGGGGGCACATCTTTCCCTAACCCCCGTGTCTTGCAGGGGGAACACGCTGAAGAACATAGAGAAGGAGTGTAACGCCAAGATCATGATCCGGGGCAAGGGCTCAGTGAAGGAGGGGAAGGTGGGCAGGAAGGATGGACAGATGCTGCCAGGGGAGGATGAGCCTCTCCATGCCCTGGTAACAGCCAACACCATGGAGAACGTCAAGAAGGCCGTGGAACAGGTAACCAGGACCAAGGATCTCACTTCTTACCCCATCTGAACGGGGCGGTGATACTCGTATGTGGGTTTTAGGGGTCCTCTAAAACTGGCGCAAACTCTATGACCGTCGTGCCGGGGTTCTCTGACTCAACGGTCGGAGGGTTTCGGAGGGTATTTAAGATGTTTCTGACCCGTCCTCTCCACCCCAGATCCGGAACATCTTGAAGCAGGGCATAGAGACTCCCGAGGATCAGAACGACCTGCGTAAGATGCAGCTGCGGGAGCTGGCGAGGCTCAACGGGACCCTGCGCGAGGACGACAACAGGTGAGAGCCGTGGTAACCCCTGCTTATTCGCTCCCTCTCCCCGAAGGGTTAATGTCCCCGGCACTAACCACCTCCTTGTCTGTGTTCCTCCCAGGATCCTCCGCCCCTGGCAAAGCTCCGAGACTCGCAGCATCACAAACACCACCCTGTGTACCAAGTGCGGGGGCGCCGGGCACATCGCCTCCGACTGCAAGTTCACCAGGTGAGCCAGGGGGTTCCCCCCGCTCCCCGTGTGCTCAGCGCTGCTTCAGCGTCGGGATTGTACGCCGCTCTGTATCCGAGCTGGAGTTGGGATTACTTTGTGATGGTCTCTCCCCATCTCAATATGTGGGGTCTGCAATGTTTCATTGTAGTGTTGGGGAGCACTTCTATACAGAAGAGGTCTGCTGCCTCTATTCCTACTTCATGCAATTGTACTCTGTCTACATCGTCGCGATTGGCACACTAGAGTATACTTTATATAATGGTCCCTCTGTCACAGGTCTACATTGTCATTGGTAATTAGGGCAGGGATGCGCCCTCCCTGTCTTCTCATTCCCAGTGCTTGCGCTGCCCCTCCCCCCCGTACCTAGGAACCGGTGTTATTTGCCGCGCGTTGCCATGGCGACGCGAAGCCAATGTAAGTACGTTCGAGGCCTTGTGTGCTCCCCAGCGTTTATTTGTCATGCTTTGGGGAAGAGCGCAGGGCCTCTGTACCCGCCGCGCGCCCCTGGATTAGGGCGCACTGTATATAATGGTCCCTCTGTCTCAGGTCTATATCACGTCATTGTTGTATTAAGCACTTCTATACAGAAGAGGTCTGCTGCCTCTATTTCAGGTCTGCCTGTTACAGTAGTGGGATTGGGGACTCTCCTGCCGGGGTGTCTCTCCTCCCGGTGTAACCGCTTTGCATTCTGTGTTTGCCAGATTAGGGACTTTCTTAATCTCGATCACGGGTCTAAATTCTTTAATCCTAATATTAGGGACCACTTTATGTAACGGTCTCGCTCGTCTCCCTTGGGTCTACATGGTTTCCTTGCAGCGGGATAGCATTTTGTAGTGGTCTCTGCTCGATCACTGGTCCTCTTATGTTAATGTCATGGGGGAAGTCTCCGATGTTGGAGGAGCTGCGGGTGTGAGGTATCTCCTTGTATATGGTGTTCCAGACCATTGTTTGACCAATCACTCGGGGAATGAGACGAGTGGGTGGCACTTTATAGGGTTAAGCTTTGATGTCGACACCTCGTGTTCCAGAGAGGAGAAATGATCATATATGTAGTAAGAACAGACCCGATGGGACATGCGTGTCACCTCCGAAGGAAGAGATCAGAGCGAGGCTGTCCATCTTACCCATCCCCCTCTCTGCAGTATCCCTGTGCGTCCCGGAGAGCCGCAGTCTGCGCAGGACAAGGCGAGGATGGATAAGGAGTACCTGTCTCTCATGGCGGAGCTGGGGGAGGCCCCTGTCCCTTCGTCTATGGTACATTCCAGCGGCCCGTCCCACAATCCTATGCAGGGGGGAATGCGACCCTCTGGGCTGGCAGGAAACCAGCCGCCACAGGTGAGAAGCGCCGTGAAACCTAGTTACCCTAAAGCAGGCCTGCACAACTCCAGTCCTCGAGGGCCGCAAACAGGCCAGGTTTTTAGGATATCCCTTCTTAAGCACATCTGGCTCAATTAGTGGCTCAGTCAGACTGAATCCTATAAATGGCTTTATAGATACCCCCTGGAGTACAGTACAATATAACGCTTTCTAAAATCTCCCCTTGATTTATCCAAGGCCCTAAACAATCCGTCCTACAGTTGCCTTCCCAGGGCTTGTTGAGCTTCTAGTCGACCACCCTGAAGATGGCCCTATATCTCACCCGTAGCAGTTACCTTACTCTTGAGGTGTAAGATAGACTTTCATAAGATCGCCATGAAAATATCTTTTATAGGTTCTCAAAGAATGGTATGTGACCTCAAAAGGATTTCTTTGGGGAGATGTGGGCTTTTTATAGGGTCAAACTGTGGGCCGAATGAATGAGGTTTTGTGAGGCCACCATATAATTGTAGCAGAGGAGAAATGGTCGTATGTAGCAGGGACTTATGGGACTTAAAGGCAGATTCACCAGCACAGTTACGGGCTGGCGTAAACAGTACAGTGGTAACTCTCATTGGGTGGGCTTACCGGTAATGGGGCCTGATTAATCTGCCCCATGGTCTCCTCCCCCCTCTCCCCACCCAATCACACTGCAGGGAAGAGACACTTGTAGCTCCCTTCCGTCTGTCACCGTCACAAATGTGTCGCTTCCTCACTCCTCAGAACCGCCCGCCCTGGATGACGTCTGATCGTCCCTTCCCAGCGCTCCATAGCGCCCCCCACTCCTTCCCTCACCACATGGGAGGGGGTGGTGGCGGCCACCACATCCAGCACAACCTTGGGGGTGGGCATCACCACTGGATGCAGCCACACCACCAGGGGGGCCACCCCCCTGCCCACCACCACATGGGTGAGTATCCCCCGGCTGTCTGTCCCGCTCCCCCCCGGCTGTCTGTCCCGCTCCCCCCCGGCTGTCTGTCCCGCTCCCCCCCGGCTGTCTGTCCCGCTCCCCCCCGGCTGTCTGTCCCGCTCCCCCCCGGCTGTCTGTCCCGCTCCCCCCCGGCTGTCTGTCCCGCTCCCCCCCGGCTGTCTGTCCCGCTCCCCCCCCGGCTGTCTGTCCCGCTCCCCCCCGGCTGTCTGTCCCGCTCCCCCCCGGCTGTCTGTCCCGCTCCCCCCCGGCTGTCTGTCCCGCTCCCCCCCGGCTGTCTGTCCCGCTCCCCCCCGGCTGTCTGTCCCGCTCCCCCCCGGCTGTCTGTCCCGCTCCCCCCCGGCTGTCTGTCCCGCTCCCCCCCCGGCTGTCTGTCCCGCTCCCCCCCGGCTGTCTGTCCCGCTCCCCCCCGGCTGTCTGTCCCGCTCCCCCCCGGCTGTCTGTCCCGCTCCCCCCCGGCTGTCTGTCCCGCTCCCCCCCGGCTGTCTGTCCCGCTCCCCCCCGGCTGTCTGTCCCGCTCTCCCCCCCCCCCCGGCTGTCTGTCCCGCTCTCCCCCCCCCCCCCGGCTGTCTGTCCCGCTCTCCCCCCCCCCCCGGCTGTCTGTCCCGCTCCCCCCCCCCCCCCGGCTGTCTGTCCCGCTCCCCCCCCCCCCCCCGGCTGTCTGTCCCGCTCCCTCCCCCCGGCTGTCTGTCCCTCTCCCCCCCCCCCGGCTGTCTGTCCCTCTCCCCCCCCCGGCTGTCTGTCCCTCTCCCCCCCCCGGCTGTCTGTCCCTCTCCCCCCCCCGGCTGTCTGTCCCTCTCCCCCCCCGGCTGTCTGTCCCTCTCCCCCCCGGCTGTCTGTCCCGCTGCCCCCCCGGCTGTCCGTCCCGCTCCCCCCCCCCCCCCCCGGCTGTCAGTCCCGTCCCCCCCCCTCCCGGCTGTCAGTCCCGCTCCCCCCCGGCTGTCAGTCCCGCTCCCCCTCTGCCGCCGGCTTTTCTAATCGTGTAACCCCCCGGCCACCCCATGCGTGCCCTTTGCCCCCAGCTCTCCCTCCTCACCCCCCGAGCTCTATGGCTGAATTAGTCATTCTCTTCCTCCCTATCAGGACTCCTGCACTCTCACCCCATGGGCCTAATGCCCCCTCCACCCCCCGCCACCCCCAGTGGCCCCGGCCCCTCCCCCAGCCCCCTCTCTGCATCCCTGGCAAGCAGCAGCAGGGAGCCCAGCCTGGAGGACCCCTTCCCTGGCAACAGAGTGAGTAAGGACCCTTTTATTTACATGTCTGGGGAGGGGGGGAGAAGGAGGGATGAATAAGGGAGGGGGGAGGGAGGTGTAGTCATGGAATGGGTGGGAGTGCAATTCTTTGTGTTTTTCTCCAACCTCCCTCTCTCTCCCCCCCCCCCCCCACTCTCCCTCCACCCCCCCCACTCTCCCTCCACCCCCCCCACTCTCCCTCCATCCCCCCCACTCTCCCTCCATCCCCCCCACTCACCCTCCATTCCCCCCACTCACCCTCCATTCCCCCCACTCACCCTCCATTCCCCCCACTCACCCTCCATTCCCCCACTCACCCTCCATTCCCCCCACTCACCCTCCATTCCCCCCACTCTCCCTCCATTCCCCCCCACACTCCCTCCATTCCCCCCACACTCCCTCCATTCCCCCCACTCTCCCTCCATTCCCCCACTCTCCTCCACCCCCCACTCTCCTCCACCCCCCACTCTCTCCTCCACCCCCCCACTCTCTCCTCCACCCCCCCCACTCTCCTCCACCCCCCCACTCTCTCCTCCACTCTCTCCTCCACCCCCCCACTCTCTCCACCACCCCCCCCACTCTCTCCTCCACCACCCCCCCACTCTCTCCTCCACCACCCCCCCCACTCTCTCCTCCTCCACCCCCCACTCTCTCCTCCTCCACCCCCCCACTCTCTCCTCCTCCACCCCCCCCACTCTCTCCTCCTCCACCCCCCCCACTCTCTCCTCCTCCACCCCCCCCACTCTCTCCTCCACCCCCCCACTCTCTCCTCCACCCCCCCCACTCTCTCCTCCACCCCCCCCACTCTCTCCTCCACCCCCCCCACTCTCTCCTCCACCCCCCCCCACTCTCTCCTCCTCCACCCCCCCCACTCTCTCCTCCACCCCCCCACTCTCTCCTCCTCCACCCCCCCCACTCTCTCCTCCTCCACCCCCCCTCCACCCCCCCACTCTCTCCTCCTCCACCCCCCCACTCTCTCCTCCTCCACCCCCCCTCCACCCCCCCACTCTCTCCTCCTCCACCCCCCCCCACTCTCTCCTCCTCCACCCCCCCCACTCTCTCCTCCTCCACCCCCCCACTCTCTCCTCCTCCACCCCCCCCACTCTCTCCTCCACCCCCCCACTCTCTCCTCCACCCCCCCCCCACTCTCTCCTCCACCCCCCCCACTCTCTCCTCCACCCCCCCCACTCTCTCCTCCACCCCCCCCACTCTCTCCTCCACCCCCCCCACTCTCTCCTCCACCCCCCCCACTCTCTCCTCCACCCCCCCACTCTCTCCTCCTCCACCCCCCAACTCTCTCCTCCTCCACCCCCCCTCCACCCCCCCACTCTCTCCTCCTCCACCCCCCCACTCTCTCCTCCTCCACCCCCCCCCACTCTCTCCTCCTCCACCCCCCCCCACTCTCTCCTCCTCCACCCCCCCCCCCCACTCTCCTCCTCCACCCCCCCCCCCACTCTCTCCTCCTCCTCCACCCACCCCCACTCTCCTCCTCCACCCACCCCCCTCCGCTCTTCTTCTCTCTTCCACCACCCCACTTTCTTGAGTTTAACACGCTCTTTGTCCCCACAGATTCCCAAACCTCTGGCTCGGGCTCTCTTCCTCCATGGCAGCAGCAAGGGGGGGGCGCCGCTTCCTCTAACTCCGCCGCACAGATCCAGACTGGCTCCCTGGTGGCCCCCCCGCCTGGCATCCAACCTCCTCTACCGCTGAGTGCCCCTCCTCCCCCACCCCCTCCTCCGCTGGGCACCTCCAGCCTTCTCTATGCCCCTCCTCCCCCTCCACCTCCCCCCCTCGACCCTTCCAACTTTGTTACCATGATGGGGATGGGTATGTCCCATTTCTCCATGCCCCCTGCCCCTCCTCCCCCGCCACCACAAAACTGAGGGGGAGAAAGAAATCCCTCTCCCTGATCCTGAACAAAGGGGGTACATTTGTCTTAAACTCACCCACTGAAACTTGGATGGGGTAAAATATTCTCTCCTTGCTCTCTCCACCACAACCAAGGGGAGTGTCCTCCCCACTTCATCATTTATCTCCCACCTTCCGCCCACAACTGAGAAATATGGGGCTATTGTTACCCCCCTTATACTACAACGGGAGGGAAGGTGGACAGAACTTCCTCTGCGCCCCACATTTCAAGGGCGCTAATCTTTCTCCCCCCTCTCCAATTGGGAGTACCTTCTCCCGACCTACCACAAAGCCGAGATTCCTTCTCCCCCCAGAAATGGAGAGTGGGAATGGTCTCTATCCCAGGGGAAGGGGGCCGTGTCCCCTTCCCTCCACTGCAGGACGGTGCTCAGTTCCATGCCATGCCCAGCCAGTCTCCTTCATATTAACGCTCACAAGTCCCACTTCTTTGGCCATCAGACTCGTTACCTGACCTTAGAGACATAATCACACACGGGGGAGTATCCTCCCCTCTTATCTCTGCTATTACCCATAAACCCACCCCACATTCCTCTAGTCTCACAGGTTGCTTCTTGTTTCATTACTTCTCCCCCCCCCCCCCTAAACTCCTTGTATAGACACTGGAGGAACCCATCGTCATTCATTCTGGAGAGCCTCATTGCCCCTGTGAGTTTCCCCCTCAAAGGGGTAGAGCGGGTAAAGATGATATGCATCTCTCCCTTCGCCCCTCCAACCCCCGCACCCTGACATGAAGGGGACACATTGTGGGTGGGGGCAGATTTCTGTCAATGATTGCCGCTTGCCTTGTAGGTTGCCTCTAGGCGGCGGCTTGTATAGGATTTAGGTACGGGTGGACAAATCTTTTGCCCGCTTGCCCAACTTCTGCCTGCTTTGTCTGGTTACCCTGTAACAAGGGCTTGTGTCATATTAAAAGGATTGTTTTTTTTATGTGTGTGTCTCTCTCTAAGTATGACATAGGAGGGAGCCTGTCTCCTCCTGCCTGTAGCCAGACAGTGACAGGAGGGAGCTTCTCTCCTCTCTTCTCTCTCTCCCCTCCCTCCCTGCAGCCTGACAGTGACACGCTTCTCTCCCCCCCCCCCCTTCCTTCCATACCTCCCTCCTTCCTCTTCCCCTGGAGCTTATATATCACATTTTCTTTTAAACTGGATTGACTTGAACTGAACAGATGACAGCCAGGACTTTGTCAAATAGGGTTGTATGAGATGGGCCTTTTTGTTATGGGACCATTTTAAAATAATCTACGAATCCCCCTTGAGATCAGATATGCCACAATCTGGATTAATTCTGAATCCTGCCTGTTTTATAGTGGATACACTGGAAATGGAGTAATGCCCTACTATACCATGTCTGATAATCTGCATTAAATGTGATTGCAACCTCAAATCCCCCTACAGCAAAATCTAACCAACTCGAGTGCTACTTAATCTGGATTAACAATTATTGTAACCAGGAAACATTCTCCTTTGACAAACGCAGGAGTAAAGACATAATTTGTGGGTCTCCACAATTCCTAGTCTGGGTGAAATGCCGTCCATGTATAAACCAGGCTTGCATACCCTCATAAATCCTGTGTCGATCTGCATTGAGTTCTAATTAAAAGGTCAGAGCATGCTCCAAATAACTGGTCTGCAAGATCATCCTGAACTGTTCTCATGGACTTCAGCAACCAGGAGTGTTGCACAAAGAGACGATGTACTAATGGCGCCGAGTTAATACGGATTTTCCATGACCCAAAAAGTCCAGGAGCGTCACCAAATATGACTTTTTAATAAAAAAAAAAGTATATATAAAAAAAAAACTATAACATAGTTAAGTGTTTCTGGGGCCTCATATGTAGAGTGTTCGTGCGGTTTCACTCTCGCTTGTAGCAGGAGAGATGTCTGTCCTGCAGGCAGCAGCGTGTTGGGGGGTGTGGACGTCATGGAGCTGGCTTGCCCTCATTGGCCTAACAGGTTGCGTGGCAAAGGCAAACAAGTTTGTCTCGCCATACATCCGTCGCCTTGGCACGCATTATGCACATGCGCATTGGCCTCCCATTGGTTTGAATTTGGTGTGAGCAACGTTGGAACCACTATGGACGTAGCCTTAGCTGTTCAAGCACTCGCAAACCAGACCCACATCTTGGAATGAGCTCCCAATGAAAGGGTCCCACCCAGGAAATGCCACTTCTGTGTAAGTCCTTTTCCTGAGGTGCTCTCATGCACATTGCCCTGAAGCAGGGTCAGAGGGAACTTCCAGGATGCCATAGGCATGGTCCATAGTGCAGGCACCCGAGGCTGTCGCCTGAGGATCTGTGGACTTGGATCGCTCGCGACGGGGAGGCGTGGCTGTGATGTCACAAGGCTGCTTCGCCCTCTGGCTGAACTGCTTATGTGGCCGGCCAGATAGCGCAATATGTTGCAAACTGAATATAAGATAGGAATAGCATTGGGCTTTTCTGTCTTTTGAAGTCAGGAGGACACATATGGGGGAAAGTAATGAACCAGCCTAGTGACTCCAGCTCGAGCAGCTGTATTTTGCTTGCGTCGCACTTGCTGTCGCTCGCACTATGCACACAGCCATAGTCTGGATTTACTCCAGATTAAAAAGTGACGCCCAGAAATCCCACCCCCAGATTATTTACAAGGATAGATTCTAGTCTGGATGTTCTCCAAAGACGTTCCGAATAAAACCCAACAACAGGATTGTTCATTGTCTGTACAGTCTAAAATGAATCCCACTATAAAAAATAAATAAAATTATGGACACTGATGTTGCTTATTAAATGCACCCCAAAACCAGAATGGCATACTTTACAGACCCCACATATACTGTACATTGAATCCAAATTAAAAGGTCACCTGGAAACCCCACCAGTGAACTACATCCAATGTGTCCAAATCAAGATTAACTCCAGATTGAAAGAGAACGCCCAGAAAACCCAACCCACAAATATCCCTTTTGCCCTCGAGATTTAGGCATGAAGATGTCAAAAAGTGTTTCCTACAATATTGTGTCTTAATCTGAATTTAATCCAGAGTTTTAGGAGTAAATTGTATATAGTCTGAAGCAGGTTTTTTGTGGGGTTTTTTTAAACTGAAAACTGCTGGTTCACACTACTGTATATATAACTTACCCCTTTGTCTCTAACCATCTCCTGATCACAGGGGCAGTTGGGATGTTATCCCACTGTCCTCTGCATGTTCCTTATGGGGTAATTATACGGCCATTGTTAGAGCCATATGGACATGTCTGGGGTGAGTGATGTTTATAGAACATTAAAGGTCTGTGCACTATGGGGTATGGTATGCCTGTACTATAGGACTTTAATAGGGACTGTATTAAAGCAGCAGTGCATAAACTGGGGGGGCGTGCACTAGATTTTCGGGGGTGTCAGTTATAGAGGTCCCGCGTTTCCCCCCAAGCATTTAAATGCCGGAGGACCGCGCGAGGTCTCTATAACACACTTACCTTACCTTCCAGCAACACGTCGTCCTGGTAACCCGGTGTCAAATGATGCTGCGGGGTCCCGATACATGACCCTGCCGAGGAGGAGGAGGAGGGGGGGGGGGGCAGGCAGGGGTGCGCATGGGGAAAAGTTTGCGCACCCTTGTATTAAAGGATATTAATATGGTCTGTTTGCACTATATGGTGTTAGTATGGTGTGCCTGTATCATAGGGTGTTTTAGGAGCGGTTTGTATAGGATGAACAAGGTGTAACGGCGCTGCAGATTAGGTGCCCAAAACAGCGGAATTCGCTGTTTATTAGTAATATTTATTAGTTTCACGTCTTAATGTGCAGATATTATAAAGTCCCCGCACATTAGGGTGTGAAACGAATACACAGCAGGTCCCACCTGTTCTTTATTCCCCACCGACTTTGCAGTGCGGTTGCATCTTGTTGATTGCACGGCTGAACGCGAGCGGCTTAAAGATCGGGCGCCACTGGGCGGCTGTACTGGCACCGGAGAAAGTCCAAGGAAGTGTGCCAGTTATCTAACCCACTTGTACTAAAGGATGATAGTAGGGACGGTCTGTTCTATAGGGTGGTGATAGGGTCTGCCTGTATAATATGGTCTATGTGCCCTGTAGGACCTTAACATTATTATTTTTATTATCGGTTATTTGGAAACATTATTATTCCAACATGTGCCGCAGCGTGTCTATATACTGCGCGTCACCTGTGGGATCTGTGTGTACTATAGGAAATTACTACAGGACATGAATTTGGTCTGTATGTACTATAGTGGAAGGGCTTGAAGCAATGGATAAAATGTAATGATTCAATTGGCATAAAAGCAAACAAGGATCCTCTGACGCGTTTCCCGCCGGGTGGCGCGTTAATGCGTCAGAGGATCTTTCTGTTTGCTATTATGCCAATGTAATTGTTACATTTTATCCATTACTTCCAGCCCTTCCTCTATAGTACATACAGACCAAACTCATGTCCTGTAGTAATTTCCTATAGTTTCCCACATATTTCCCACATATCACAGTGAGTTTTTGGAAGCACCAGTTACGGATGTTTTCCCAATTCCCCCCCCCCCCCCATTTTTTTCATGTATGTACTATAGGTCAATAATAGGCTTTCTCTGCATGGTAGGATAATAATAGGGTCTTTCTGTATTGTAAAATATTTAATAGTAGTTATAGGGCTTGCCTATATTATAAAAAAAAGTGTGTGCCGAGCATGTGCATTTTAAGTGAAACTTCTTTGTCTTTTGTCAGGGAAATTGTGTATATTATTGTATAGTCTCTGTGTTGTGGGGAGGAGCTGAGGCTTCTGAGTAAGACTCTGGAAGGGATTATGCACGCATGTCTATTGAGTATTCTACGTTTATTGTACATTTTCCATATTGTATAGTGGATACTGCAGCTACTTTGTTCCTTTCACCATCTGATAGCAGCGGAAATTGTTCAATTGTACAACTTTCCCATGGTCTCTCTTCATTGGAAACTTTCTGATTACTTCGGGGACCGTATATCAGTGTGTGTGTGTCCGTGTCCGGATCTGCGCATGCGTTGCCGGAGCTGGCTGCCTCTGCGCATGTGTGTGGCTATGTCTGCTTCTGTGCCTGCGCGGCCAACACAGTTCAATGACGTCACTTCCGTTACACACTTCCGTCTACATGAAGAAGATTTGTGCCATGACATTTTGTGAATTGTGTAATAGAGCAGCGATGCGCAAACTGGGGGGCGCGCAACTTTATTGGGGGGCTTGGCGTTTTCAGAGGCCCCGTGCTGAGAGCGTGAGGCCTCTGTAAATTTACTTATCGGCTTCAGTCCATGCATCTCCATTGCAACACAGTGTCAAATGACACCGCGTAGCCATGGAGACGTGACGACAAATGACGCCGCGGGTCACGTAACGGGATGTCACATGACCCCGCAGCGTCATTTGACACTTTGGAGGTAAGGTGGGCGCGACTGAGTAGGAGAGCAGGCAGGGGGGCACAACGCAGGAAGTTTGCGCACCCCTGTACTAGAGGACATTAATAGTTTCTGTACATGAGTTTATAGGGTAGCGCCTCCCTCCAATAGCCCATTCTTATTTGTTTACTGTCACGGGAGACCAGGCTATTTACACCTTTTTTACAGGGATCATTCATTGAGCAAAACAAAGTAAAAAAATAAATTGTAATTTATTCGGCATAAATTCGCTTACACACAATGATGCACAAAATACAGACAAAAAGACACTTACTTTGAGACTGGGGTTCAAAACGAGACTTTCCGAGGTGCAGGGAACTCTATGGGAGAGTTATAACCTGACCGGGACTTAGTCAGGAATCTCCTGGAACCCAAACCGGCATAAAGTTCCACACGTCACCGCCACGTTCTCTTCTGAGAACTTGGTCCCTCCTGACCTTGAGTTAGTCCAAATCTCCTGGAATGCAAATCGGCATAAAATCCCAGTCGCGTCTGCGACGATCATTTCTGAGAACTTGGGCGCAAAAAGCTGGACTTAGTCTCTGGCGGGCAGGCTATTCAGAAAATCGAAGCCGGTTGCTCTGCTATTCGCACAGAAACGACTTTGAAAAGCCGCCTGCTCTCTTACTACCGGAGACTCCGAATCTGATTGGCTCATTGAGTTTAATAGCTCATTGATTCTTATAGTATAGTATTTTCAGTTTCGTTCACAAAACTGAACAGCTAATCAACGCGTGGGAACTTTCCAAAGCAACCAATCAGAGCCAAGCCGGCTAGAAAAGCCGGGTCAGCGGGAAATTCAAAATAGCCAAGAGACATGCGCAAGTCTGCCACCTCTCTCCCTGGCTATCTCGATGCCACCCGCTGGGCAGGCTCTACCAGGTCTGGCAGAACAAGTGGCATCCCGGAGGACTGCCGTTGATCTCCGGACCTGGTACTCCGCTTTTCCCCGCTGACCAAATGCTTTTCACACCTCTGTGCATCCTCTGGCTGCTTTGAACTCCGATGTCCAGCAGACTGACCGGCGCCTATGGGTTAGCTCCGGCAGCCTGTTTGGACATTGGTTCCGAATGTAGAAAGCACATTACATTATATTAAAGTATATTTTAATACAGTTCTGAGTCTTGGGGGACAGAAAAGGAAAAAGGTTGTAGTTTTATTTCTATCTGCCTTATTCCCCCCCCCCCAACCTTAAATACGGATGGGGCACCAGCAAACCCTATACTGGTTGGGGGTCACCTAGGCACTAGCTGGGGTATCCCCCTTAACCTAGGGATTCCCTCAGCTACAGGAATACATGTTTTATCCCTGTGCCTCATTCTCCTTTCTCGGCTGTGCTGAAGCAGGGTACCCTAGTGGTGAGTCGAGCTTGCGTTTTTAAGGGGAGATATTGCTGGGACAATGTGCCTACATGTATCTGAGAATCAGACAGGATTCCCGGGTACATTTATGGGGGAACAGACAACTCCGGACCCCAACCTCCTAGGCACATTCTGTCAACGGTTCTGCCGCAAACCCCCCCTTGAATCTCATACCCTGGCAATCCCTGCTCGCTGGCACTCCCTGCTCGCTGGCACTCCCTGCTCGCTGGCACTCCCTGCTCGCTGGCACTCCCTGCTCGCTGGCACTCCCTGCTCGCTGGCATGGCCCGAAAGGGAAAAACACAAAGCATGCTTTTAATACAGACAGTATAACACAGTGATATAATGTTACTGGGTCCAAGAGCTGACTCTCTGGGACCCTTATACATGGATCAGGGGTAACTAAAACGGGCTTGACCTTTATAAGGGAGCCTGGTTACCCCCTTCTGTCACATTTACCTCATGAGCTGACAATCAATTTGAAGGTGACACGGGGTGGTGGTGGGGGCTTGTCCTGTGTGTCACCTTTGACCTTTAACAGCTGGCAGGTCTACCTGTCAATCTAACGTCGTCCCCCCTTATGGGGAGGTAATTATAGACTTCCCCACGTAGACCAGAGCAGCTGTCACGTCACATAGGACTGTCACATTCACAGGAGATGTCTCTTTAACGTACTGCTCCCTCACACTTTCCTATAAGAGTTCTCTCTCCTCCCTGTAACAGCTGTGGTCTCTCTCTTGCAGGGGGCCATGTCTCACCTCCCACCCCTCTCAGTCTCAGCTTGACCTTTCAGAAGGCGAAATGCTCTGCATACCAATTGGGTCCCTTACTCTTTCACCCTGAGAAAGCGGATGCAATGCTCTGCAGGGCTCTGGGACGGGTTACGTGATGCTCTGCATGGTTTTGGCAGGACACAGGCTAAGCAATGCTCTGCAGGCTCTCTGGCAGGGGAGGGAATACGTGATGCTCTGCAGGAAGGGGTTAAGTGAGGCTCTGCTGGTTTCTGGCCAGAGTGGGGGTTAAGTGAGTTAGCACAGAAGACTGCATTTCCCAGAATGTTCCGGGAAAGGAGGGGGGGGGGGTCACACGAAGGAGGGGATACATCCACACACCCATACCTCTTTCCTGCCCCCCTGCCCTGTAATATATATACCCTCAGCTGAAGGTCACAGCTATATATAGACACCAGAGAGACAGACTAAATATAATCTGCAGAGCATCACCTAACCCCTCTTTTGCAGTGTCACTTAACCCCTCTCCGGCCAGAGCCCTGCAGAGCATCAGTTAACCCCTCCTCTTCCGGAGACCCCGCAGAGCATCTCCTATGCCCAGGGGATAGGAGTTACTTGACGCTCTTCTCATTATATATTTATGACTGCCCCCTCTCCTATCCTTCACCCCTTATATAAACCCAACCCCCCCCTCCCCCCCCCCGTAGCTATTTACTTATGCAGCAGGGGTGGGGCCAGGCTGTGCTGGGACAGAGGAGACCCTGAGGGATTCAGAGCTGTCTTAGCTCCACTCTGCTCTGCACACCCCACTTCTCTCTCTCTCTCCATCCCCTCTTTCTATCTCTTTATACCACATCTTGGCCATGTCTCGCCCATTAACCGACCAGGAGAAACGGAAACAAATCAGCGTCCGGGGTTTGGCTGGGGCTGAAAATGTCTCTGATCTCAAGAAGAACTTCAACCGCCACCTCCACTTCACCCTTGTCAAAGATCGCAATGTGTCCACTCCCCGTGACTACTACTTTGCTCTCGCCCACACCGTGCGGGACCACCTGGTGGGACGGTGGATCCGGACTCAGCAGCATTACTACGAGACCGACCCCAAGGTGAGGTTTGGTGGTCGGGAGGAGGATCTCCTGAGGGTTATAAGATCCTATATAACCATAGGGGTCTTGGCGACACTATGATGGGTCATTTCTTGAGTGGGTTGTGGGTCCGAAGTCCTTTCAATCCAATCATATATAGTTGTAGAAGTATTGAAGAGGTGTTGGGTCATTGGGTCCTCTCTTGAGATTGTTGTGTGAAGAGGAGCTTCCCATCTAATGTATAGTTGGTGGCTGTCCGGAGGATCTCGGGTCAGAAAATCCAAAATATATAGTTATAGTGGTTAATGTTGATGGCTCATTGGGTCTTCTCATCAGTGGGAAGTGGGAAGAAGAACTTACAATCCAATCTTATATATTCCTATGGGTATTGCAGAAGTGTAGTTGGCTCATTGGGTCTTCAGTTGAGTTGATTTGTTGAAAGAAGAGATTACCATGTCATGTAGCCCTAGAGGTTTTGGGAAGGGGTTGTTGGTGCCCAGAGTCTTTGTGTGTTGTTGGAAGAAGAACTTGGCTACCGTACAATTCTAGAGTTATTTGTAAGGAGTCACTGGCCCTTTTGGTCTTCTCTGGTGATTGTTGTGTGAAGAAGAACTCTAGCCTCTAGACGTTTTTGAGAGGTGTCTGTGACCCATTGGGTCTTCTCTTGCGTGAGTCACGAGCAGAAGATCTCACAGTACAAATGTATATTGTTCTAGAGGTATTCAAGAGGTATATTTAGCTCATTGCGTCATCTCTTGTGTAAAGAGGTGCTTACCACCTCATATAAAGCCGTAGAGGTGTTGAAGGGGTTATTGGGTATTCTTGAGTTTTTGTTGGAAGTAGAGATTATCAACTATATATAGCCTTATATGTGTATTTAATATGCACAACTGTACAGAGATAAGAAACACAATGTGTGCGAATACTAAATGAAATAAAAAATGATAATTTCAAGACTTTTTTTTTTCCAAAATGTTTTCTATTCGATGTTTAAAGTTTCTTCCTTCGGGTTACCAAGGGAAGCGATCCAACTGGTCCAACATATAAACAAACAGACTGGTAAACAAGCACTCCGGGCTCATTTAGCATATACATTATCAAACAATAAAGCTGGAAACTTTCATAAACATAAGATTGCAAAGGAAAATGACCTCTTTACTCAAAAGATCTGCAAATTCGCAAATATTCCAAAAGTATCGCTCAATTCTGCTCATTAGAGCTCAAAGGTATGTGTGAGAATCTCTCATTTAACATTCTGTAGGTGAACTGGTAAAACTGCGACCGAGGAAACGTTGACATTAAGGTATCCGTTGGTTCTCTCCATTTTGAGAAGTTCTTCAGACTGAGCGCTTTTAGCGTTGAGGTTATCATGTTATTGGAGCGGGACTCTGACATCTTTTAGCCACCTCCAAACAGAATTCCAAGTCATTTGAAAAAGGAGAAGGAGCGGCTCAGTGAGTAAAGACACTGACTGGCACTGAGTTTGCTGCAGGGGAGCCTGGTTCAATTCCCAGTGTCCGCTCCTTGTGACCTTGGGCAAGTCACTTTATCTCCCTGTGCCTCAGGCACCAAAAACATAGATTGTAAGCTCCACGGGGCAGGGACTGTGTCTGCAAAATGTATCTGTAAAGTGCTACGTAAAACTAGCAGCGCTATACAAGAACGTGCTATTTATTATTATTATAATATGATAACAGTTTGATCTATGCAGAAAAGTTCTTGAAGTGTTAATTTGATCATGTGTTCTTAGAAAATCCACCATTATTGACCTCTCAGTCCCAGCTTTTGGTACACTGAAAATGTGGACTTTTGATGGGGTCAAGCATATAGTCTGGACAAAGGGACACTCATACGGAAGGTTAAGGAGCATTTGGTTACTCGCTGGTCTTGAAATGCCAGTGATAAAAAGATTGTTAGATCTGTTTTCATTGTTTTCAATTCCAGATTGCAAGAGAAGTTCCAGTTTATTCAACAAATCCATCCTTGGGCAATATCGGCCAGGTTGATCCTCATACTCGGACTACCTTTGGCCAAGTTCTAAGACCATGGTATATTGTTGGGAAAACAAAGAGCTTTGTATTTTAGCAATCTCTTTTTTTCAGAGAGGAAGTTATGGGAGATAGAGACTGCATGTACCACCCCCAGCTGAGCAAAAGTGTCTTCCTTTTGTATTTACTCTCCGAAGCATGAACTTACCCGGTGCCGAGTAACGTTTCCTCCAGTTGACATGCAGGACCTCACATCAAGGGTCCTTGGTACCCTGTTAGCAGAACCAATTTTAGTGTTCAGTCTTTCCAGAAGTATTCCAAAAAGGTAAAATATATCATTGTGACTACTCTCTTAGGCCGGGTCGGTCCAGGGTGATTGCGCGCTCACTCGCGAGCTGCATGATCAAAACAATGTACCTGAATTGTAGTGTCCATACTGCGTGCACGTGCGTGTGGGTAGGCGCAATGCGTGCAGAGACAAACATTTTTGTCTGTTGAGCGATTGCCGCGGTCACGTGTGCGGTTCAGCCAATGAGGGCGAACCGCTCACGTGATGTCACGGGCACGCCTTCGCCACGCCCCCCATTGTGCAACCCTGCAGGCCAGGAATCCCCCAGCTTCTTCAGCGCGTGATGTCACGGCGCTCGAGCATGAGCGAGCGCGCTTTCACCCTGGTCGCGGCCGTAGTGAGGATATTAAGTTGCTGAGTTGTTTAGCAATAATAGTTAGACGTTTTTGTGCTAGATACTGTACTCCTCTGCTGAGTCAACAGGTAGTTTGGCAGAGAAGTCAGTAAGTTGCCAGTTTCCTGGAGAGAAGAGTCTTAATTACTGATGCAGTCAGTAGAATGTAGAACGATTGATCAACTTCTCAGCAAGTGAGGCACCGTTTCACAGCGGTATAACGTGTGGAATTAGTTCCAGTAGCAGAAACTGTCAGAGCATGTAGATTAAAGTTTGTATGAATTAAAACAAATATATATTTTTGTAAAAGCTTGCTCATTCAATCCCTGCCTTGGGCAGAGAAAAGGCGAGTTTCCAGCCGCCTCGATGAGACCTGGGCAGACAGATTGGAAATAGCAGCCAGGCGGTGGGCCGTATACTTTCATTGGACCACCGGGGAAGATCAGATTGGGATAATATGAATCTTTTCAGACAGATCGCTGTCCAACCTGCACCGTGGCACATTACTTGCAGCCTTCTTGTGACCTGAAGAGGAGCTTGCCAGTAGATACTGTCGGGTAGGGAGTTGCAGAGTTAAGTGACCAGGTAAGAACCTGTAGGTGCGCCTGCAGAAGTCAGGAGCCCTAGAAGTTTAGAATAGGCGTCTTGGGGTTGTCTTTCCTGGAGTGAGGTATGCGTCAAAGATCGTATAATCCAATAGTATGTAGTCGTAGAGATTTTCTAGAGGTTTTTTTTTTTGGCACATTAGGTCTTTCTCTGAGCTGCGTGTTGGAAGAAGAATTTCAATGTAAAGTCCTAGAGGTTTTGGATAAGCAATATTGGGCGATAGGGTTTTGTGGTCTTGGTGGGCTTCCATATTCATTCTAGAAGTTGAGTGCTGGGGGAAAATCTGACTAGTGCTAGTGGTCTTGGTGAGTTGCCATTGGGTCAACCCTTTGGGTGCAGAAAAGCAGAGCTCACAATCTAATGCCTAGTCCTAGTGGTCTCTGGTGGGCTTCCATACTTGTTCTGAAAGTTGTGTTGGACTGAAAGTCTTGCAATCTGGATATGTCCAGTCCTAGAGGTCTTGGGAAGATGCCATTGGGGCCATCGTATCCTATTTTGAAGTGGGGTGTTCTTGGGGTCTTCTCCGGAAAGGAGGGTGAGAAAAAGAGCTTGCAATCTGATGTTTAGTCCTAGTGATGCTATTCGTCAGAGTTTGGTGAGGGTCAGAAAAGCTTACGCTACAGTATAGTCCTAAAGGTCACAATAAGGAATGGGGTCAAGAGACCTACAGAGTGAGAGAATAACTGGGTCTCTCTCCCTCTCTCTCCCAGAGGATTTATTACCTCTCTCTCGAGTTTTATATGGGCCGGACGCTGCAGAATACGATGGTGAATCTGGCACTAGAAAACGCCTGTGATGAGGCCACATACCAGGTATGTACTAACAGCCGGAACTACATTCTGAGATCAACTACGCTCAGGAGCAAGGTAAAGTGCAATGATCTGAGTGTAGGGTTATGATGAACAGACCCATAAATAGAAGGAATGGGGGGGGGGGGGATTGGTGGGCTGAAGCAAGAGCAAAACTCCGGCATTTTTAGGACAAATATTCTCTTTTATGTCCCACATGCGGAGACTTTCTGCTGGGAATCTGCACAGAGAGACACGCACACAGACGCACGCACACAGACGCAGACGCGGACACGGACACCCAGACGCGGACACACAGACGCACAGAGACAGACACGCAGACACACAGAGACAGACACGCAGACACACAGAGACAGACACGCAGACACACAGAGACAGACACGCAGACACACAGAGACAGACACGCAGACACACAGAGACAGACACGCAGACACACAGAGACAGACCCACACAGAGACAGACGCACACAGACAGACACACACACACAGACACAGACACAGACACAGACACAGACACAGACACAGACACACACACACACACACACACACACACACACACACGAGACACACGAGACACACGAGACACACGAGACACACGAGACACACGAGACACACGAGACACACACACACACACGAGACACACATACACACACACACAAGACACACACACAAACAGAGACACACACACAGAGACACACACTCATTTGCTTAACAAGCTAAAAGAACTTAACGTGTGCCATTTCCCGGAGGACGAGGACTTCCTAACTTAATAGATATATTCAGAGGTATATATGTCCCCTCAAACCTCCCTCCAAATTAATTAGGGAGAGATGCCTGTACTGAAAAATGAGCATACCTCCGGTACCATGGGAGATATGCTAATATCTATATGGAAGTATATTTAAATGCGTCGCACAACATACAGTATATCCTTAAGGCCAATCGGCTAAAGACCCTCGGGATGAAGGGGGTACCAGTGTAAGGTCCAACAGGACCCACATCTTCTGCTATTCAGGGCCGCAGCTGCTGGGACGTTTCACTGTCACATATCTCGTGTGTCTTATTTGTAACGCGTGTGACAATGTATCATTCTAAATTCTTACCTGAGCTGGCAATCGTGTGGTGCTCCTGTTATAAATCTAAGAATCCTGATTGTGTGCCTAACATAATGGCCGCCTTTCAGTGACAATCAATCCTCCACTCAGCAGCTACAATGTGTCCTTATATTACAAAGGTAACATTATCTATTGTTACAGTTTGCAGCTCAAACTGCTGGGGAACATTGGCAACAAATGATCACAAACAGGAAAGTTTCGCAAAGATCTTGCACTGCTGGGTTGGTGGGCTAAAACCTGCTATAGAAATCACAGGATGCGTTAAAACTGAATATAAATGGCATTGAGTTGAAGTAAAAATAAAAAGTCACTTATCTAATACTACAGAACTGATTTATTTAAAAAAAAAAAAGATTTCACATATTTTCCTGCTTTACAGGAAGCTGCGGGGATGAGGGGGAGTGGGGGGGGGGGGGGGGGGTAAAGGTGTGAGTTGTAGAGCTCAAAAGTGAGGCTGTAACAGAGTTGTCTCTCTTCGCCTGATCTCCCTGCATTGTCTCTCTCCGCCTGATCTCACTGCATTGTGTCTCTCTCCGCCTGATCTCCCTGCATTGTCTCTCTCTCTGCCTGATCTCACTGCATTGTGTCTCTCTCTGCCTGATCTCACTGCATTGTGTCTCTCTGCCTGATCTCACTGCATTGTGTCTCTCTGCCTGATCTCACTGCATTGTGTCTCTTCGCCTGATCTCACTGCATTGTGTCTCTCTTCGCCTGATATCACTGCATTGTGTCTCTCTCTGCCTGATCTCACTGCATTGTGTCTCTCTTCGCCTGATATCACTGCATTGTGTCTCTTCGCCTGATCTCACTGCATTGTGTCTTCGCCTGATCTCACTGCATTGTGTCTCTCTCTGCCTGATCTCACTGCATTGTCTCTCTCTCTGCCTGATCTCACTGCATTGTGTCTCTCTTCGCCTGATCTCACTGCATTGTGTCTCTCTCCGCCTGATCTCACTGCATTGTGTCTCTCTCTGCCTGATCTCACTGCATTTCTCTCTCTCTGCCTGATCTCACTGCATTGTCTCTCTCTCCGCCTGATCTCACTGCATTGTCTCTCTCTGCCTGATCTCACTGCATTGTGTCTCTCTCCGCCTGATCTCACTGCATTGTGTCTCTCTCCGCCTGATCTCACTGCATTGTGTTTCTCTCCGCCTGATCTCACTGCATTGTGTCTCTCTCCGCCTGATCTCACTGCATTGTCTCTCTCTCCGCCTGATCTCACTGCATTGTGTCTCTCTCTGCCTGATCTCACTGCATTGTGTCTCTCCCTCTGGTTGTGTCTCTCTCCACCTGATCTCACTGCATTGTGTCTCTCCCTCTAGTTGTCTCTCTCTCTCTCTCTCTCTCTCTCTCTCTCTCTCTGGTTGTGTGTCTCTCTCTCTCTCTGGTTGTGTCTCTCGCTCTCTGGTTGTGTCTCTCTCCGCCTGATCTCACTGCATTGTGTATCTCTCTCTGGTTGTGTCTCTCTCCGCCAGATCTCACTGCATTGTGTCTCTCTCTCTCTCTGGCTGTGTCTCTCTCTGGTGGTGTCTCTCTCTCTGGTTGTGTGTGTGTGTGTCTCTCTCTCTGGTTGTTTCTCTCTCTCTGGTTGTCTCTCTCTCTCTCTGGTTGTGTGTGTCTCTTTCTCTCTCTGGTTGTGTGTGTCTCTTTCTCTCTCTGGTTGTGTGTGTCTCTCTCTCTCTGGTTGTGTGTGTCTCTCTCTCTTTTGTTGTGTGTGTCTCTCTCTCTCTCTCTTTGGTTGTGTGTGTGTCTCTCTCTCTCTCTTTGGTTGTGTGTCTCTCTCTCTCTCTGGTTGTGTGTGTGTCTCTCTCTCTCTTTGGTTGTATGTGTGTCTCTCTCTCTCTCTTTGGTTGTGTGTGTGTGTCTCTCTCTCTTTGGTTGTGTGTGTGTCTCTCTCTCTCTCTTTGGTTGTGTGTGTGTCTCTCTCTCTCTCTTTGGTTGTGTGTGTGTCTCTCTCTCTCTTTGGTTGTGTGTGTCTCTCTCTCTCTCTCTCTTTGGTTGTGTGTGTGTGTCTCTCTCTCTCTCTTTGGTTGTGTGTGTGTCTCTCTCTCTCTTTGGTTGTGTGTGTCTCTCTCTCTCTTTGGTTGTGTGTGTGTGTGTGTCTCTCTCTCTCTGGTTGTTTCTCTCTCTCTCTCTGGTTGTGTGTGTGTGTCTCTCTCTCTGGTTGTGTGTGTCTCTCTCTCTGGTTGTGTCTCTCTCTCTGGTTGTGTTTCTCTCTGGTTGTGTGTATGTCTCTCTCTCTCTCTCTGGTTGTGTGTGTCTCTCTATCTCTCTCTGGTTGTGTGTGTCTCTCTCTCTCTGGTTGTGTCTCTCTCCGCCTGATCTCACTGCGTTGTGTCTCTCTGGTTGTGTCTCTTCACAGCTAGGCCTCGACATGGAAGATTTGGAGGAGATTGAGGAAGATGCTGGCCTGGGCAATGGGGGTCTGGGGCGGTTGGCAGGTGTGTGTGTGATGTTGAGGCAACGTGTGTGCGATGTGAGGCTGTGTGTGTGAGAGATATTGTGAGGCTGTATGGCGTGTGTGTGTGTGCTATTGTGAGGCTGTATGTTGTGTGTGCGTGTGATATTGTGTGTCTGTGTGTGTAATGTGAGGCTGTGTGTGCGTGAGATATTGTGAGGCTGTTTGTTGTGTGTGTGTGTTTGTGTGTGTGCGTGTGATATTGTGTCTGTGTGTGTGTCTGTGTGTGTGTGCAATGTGAGGCTGTGTGTGCGTGAGATATTGTGAGGCTGTATGTTGTGTGTGTGTGTGTGTGCGTGTGTGCGTGTGATATTGTGTCTGAGGGTGTGTGTGTGTGTGCAATGTGAGGCTGTGTGTGCGTGTGATGTTGTGAGGCTGTGTGTGCGTGTGATGTTGTGATATTGCACCGAGCCCCGTGATTATAGGGATTATAGGGAGTGGGGGGGGTCAGTGGGGGGAGGGGGAGTGAGGGGGGGAGGGGGAGTGGGGAGGGGGAGTGAGGGGGGGTGGGGGGGAGGGGGGGGGGGGGGAGGGGGGGAGGGGGAGTGAGGGGGGGGGAGGGGGGAGAGCGGGGGGGGGTGGGGGGAGGGGGAGTGTGGGGGATGGGGGGAGGGGGGAGTGCGGGGGCTGGGGGGGAGGGGGAGTGCGGGGGCTGGGGGGAGGGGGAGTGCGGGGGATGGGGGGAGGGGGAGTGCGGGGGATGGGGGGGAGGGGGAGTGCGGGGGGTGGGGGTAGGGGAGTGCGGGGGGTGGGGGTAGGGGGAGTGCGGGGGATGGGGGGAGGGGGAGTGCGGGGGCTGGGGGGAGGGGGAGTGCGGGGGATTGGGGGGAGGGGGAGTGCGGGGGATGGGGGGGAGGGGGGAGTGCGGGGGATGGGGGGAGGGGGAGTGCGGGGGGGTGGGGGTAGGGGAGTGCGGGGCCTCTGTAACTCTCTTACCTTCTCCCGCGGCTGCTCCCCCTGCATGGTCCCATCATCACGGCTGCGCGACGCCAAATGGCATTGTGTTGCCATGACAACGGAATGCCATGTGACGTCAACACACCCTGTGGCGCCGCAGGGATGATGGGACCATGCAGGGGAGAAGCCGCCGGAGAAGGTAAGCGCCGAGCCCCCGAGCATGTCACTGCACTGAGCCCCGCAAACATCTCCGCCGTGTGTGTGTGTGTGTGTGTGTGTGTGATGTTGGGACACTGTGGGTGTGTGTGTGTGTGTGTGTGTGTGTGTGTGATGTTGGGACACTGTGGGTGTGTGTGTGTGTGTGTGTGATGTTGGGACACTGTGGGTGTGTAATGTTAGGAGCCTGTGTGTGTGTGTGTGTGTGTGTGTGTGTGTGATGTTGGGACACTGTGGGTGTGTGTGTGTGTGTGTGTGTGATGTTGGGAAACTGTGGGTGTGTGTGTGTGTGTGATGTTGGGACACTGTGGGTGTGTAATGTTAGGAGCCTGTGTGTGTGTGTGTGTGTGTGTGTGTGATGGGACGCTGTGGGTGTGTAATGTTAGGAGCCTCTGTGCTGTGCTGTGTGTGTGTGTGTGTGTGATGGGACGCTGTGGGTGTGTAATGTTAGGAGCCTGTGTGTGTGATGGGACGCTGTGGGTGTGTAATGTTAGGAGCCTGTGTGTGTGTGTGTGTGTGTGTGATGTTGGGACGCCGTGGGTGTGTAATGTTAGGAGCCTGTGTGTGTGTGTGTGTGTGTGTGTGTGATGTTGGGGGGCTGTGGGTGTGTAATGTTAGGAGCCTGTGAGTGTGTGTGTGTGTATGTGTGTGTGATGTTGGGACACTGTGGGTGTGTGTGTGTGTGTGTGTGTGATGTTGGGAAACTGTGGGTGTGTGTGTGTGTGTGATGTTGGGACACTGTGGGTGTGTAATGTTAGGAGCCTGTGTGTGTGTGTGTGTGTGTGTGTGTGTGATGGGACGCTGTGGGTGTGTAATGTTAGGAGCCTCTGTGCTGTGCTGTGTGTGTGTTGTGTGTGATGGGACGCTGTGGGTGTGTAATGTTAGGAGCCTGTGTGTGTGTGTGTGTGTGTGATGGGACGCTGTGGGTGTGTAATGTTAGGAGCCTGTGTGTGTGTGTGTGTGTGTGATGTTGGGACGCCGTGGGTGTGTAATGTTAGGAGCCTGTGTGTGTGTGTGTGTGTGTGTGTGTGTGATGTTGGGGGCTGTGGGTGTGTAATGTTAGGAGCCTGTGAGTGTGTGTGTGTGTATGTGTGTGTGTGTGTGTGGGGGGCTGTGGGTGTGTAATGTTAGGAGCCTGTGTGTGTGTGTGTGTGTGTGTGTGTGATGTTGGGACACCGTGGGTGTGTAATGTTAGGAGCCTGTGTGTGTGTGTGTGTGTGTGTGATGTTGGGGGGCTGTGGGTGTGTGTGTGTGTGTGTGTGTGATGTTGGGGGGCTGTGGGTGTGTGATGTTAGGAGCCTGTGTGTGTGTGATGTTGGGGGGCTGTGTATGTGTGAGATGTTGGGAGGCCGTGTGTGTGATGTTGGGAAGTTGTGTGTGTGTGTGTGTGTGTGTGATGGGAGGCTGTGTGTGTGAGAGAGATATTGGGAGACTGTGTGTGTGTGTGTGTGTGTGATGGGAGGCTGTGTGTGTGAGAGAGATATTGGGAGACTGTGTGTGTGTGTGTGTGTGTGTGATGGGAGGCTGTGTGTGTGAGAGAGATATTGGGAGACTGTGTGTGTGTGTGTGTGTGTGGTGTGATGGGAGGCTGTGTGTTCAATGTTGTGTGTGTGTGTGTGTTCAATGTTGGAAGGGTGTGTGTGTGTGTGATGTTGGGAGACTGTGTGTATGTTTGTGTGTTGGGAGACTGTGTGTTTGTGTGATGGGATGGTGTGTGTGTGTGAGATGTTGGGAGTGTGTGTGTGTGTATGTGTGTGGGGGGGTAATGCTGTCTGTATTGTGTGTCTGAGGCACTATGTGACACTGTCTTATAATGTCCCTCTTCTTCCTTCTTTTCTTCCCGCTCTTTCAATATCTCTTTCCCCTATTTCACTCTGTCCCCCCTTCCCCCCTCTCCTGTTTCCCTCTTCCACCCTTTCCATCTCTGTCCCTCCCCCTCTCACCATCTCCCCTCCCTCTCTTCCCCCTTTCCCTCTCCCTCCCCCCCACTTCTCCCTGTCCTTTCTCCATCTCTTTCTACCCGTCGTGTCTCTCCCTTATCCCCCATCTTTCTCTAATTCCCTTTCCCTCTCTCTATTCCTCTTTTGCTTTCCCTCTTTCCCTCTCCTCTCTCTCCTTCCTTCCCCCCTCCCTCCCTCTCTCTCCCCCTCTCACTAACCCCCATCCCACCCTCTCTCTCCCCTTCCACCCTCTCTCTCCCACTCCCTCATTCTCTCTCCCACTCCCTCATTCTCTCTCCCCCTCCCTCACTCTGTGTCCCCCTCCCTCACTCTGTCTCCCCCTCCCTTCCCTCTGTCTCCCCCCTTCTCTCCCCCTCCCCCTCCCTCTCCCCCTCCCCCTCCCCCTATCTCTCCGCCTCTCTCTCTCTCTCGCTCTCTCCCCCCCCACCCTCTCTCTCTCGCTCTCTTCCCCCCACCCTCTCTCTCTCTCCCCCCCACCATCTCTCTTTCTCCCCCCCACTCTCTCTCTCTCTCTCCCCCCCCCACTCTCTCTCTCTCGCGGGCTCCCCCCCCCACTCTCTCTCTCTCTCTTGCGCTCTCCCCCCCCACTCTCTCTCTCTCTCTCTCTTGCGCTCTCCCCCCACTCTCTCTCTCTCTCTCTCCCTCTCTCTCTCTCTCTCTCTCGCGCTCTCCCCCCCACCCTCTCTCTCTCTCTCGCGCTCTCCCCCCACCCTCTCTCTCTCTCTCGCTCTCTCCCCCACCCTCTCCCCCCCACCCTCTCTCTCGCTCTCTCCCCCCCCACCCTCTCTCTCTCCCCCCCACCATCTCTCTTTCTCCCCCCACTCTCTCTCTCTCTCGCTCTCCCCCCCCACTCTCTCTCTCTCGCACGCTCTCCCCCCCACTCTCTCTCTCTCGCGCTCTCCCCCCCCACTCTCTCTCTCTCTCTTGCGCTCTCCCCCCCACTCTCTCTCTCTCGCGCTCTCCCCCCACTCTCTCTCTCTCTTGCGCTCTCCCCCCACTCTCTCTCTCTCTCTCTCTCTCTCGCGCGCTCTCTCCCCCCACTCTCTCTCTCTCTCTCGCGCGCTCTCCCCCCCACCCTCTCTCTCTCTCTCTCTCTGTCACCCTCTCTCCCCCTCTCTCCCCCTTCCTTGCCTTCCCTCTGCCAGCCTGTTTCCTGGACTCCATGGCTACCCTTGGCCTGGCTTCCTATGGTTATGGAATCCGATATGAGTTTGGGATCTTCAACCAAAAGATCTCCAATGGCTGGCAGGTGTGTTATGTGTTTGTGTCTATATAGATATATAGATATACATATATGCAATATGCATTTACTTATATGCATATACTATACTTAAAATACATATATATAGATATACAGATACATGCAGATATACTTATATAAATCACTTCGTTTTTTCAAAAGTTGCTGTGAGTGATTGACCAACATAACCGTGATACACAGTGTGTGTGTGTGTGTAATATATATACGCATACTATACACACACATACTATACACACACACACACACACACACACACACACACACACACACACACACACATTTCTCTCATCTATCCATCCATTCACTTATCTCTCTCTTTCTCTCCTCCTCTTTCTATCTCTCTCTCTCTCTCTCCCCCCATCTCTCTCTCTCTCCCCCTATCTCTCTCTCCCCCTATCTCTCTCTCTCCCCCCCATCTCTCTCTCCCCCCTATCTCTCTCTCTCTCCCCCCCTATCTCTCTCTCTCCCCCCCTATCTCTCTCTATCTCTCCCCCCTATCTCTCTCTCTCTCTCCCCCCCTATCTCTCTCTCTCTCTCTCCCCCTATCTCTCTCTCTCTCCCCCCTATCTCTCTCTCTCCCCCTATCTCCCTCTCTCTCCCCCTATCTCTCTCTCTCTCCCCCCTATCTCTCTCTCTCTCCCCCCTATCTCTCTCTCTCTCTCCCCCCTATCTCTCTCTCTCTCTCTCCCTCTGCAGATGGAAGAGGCAGATGATTGGTTGAGGTATGGGAACCCCTGGGAGAAGGCTCGGCCTGAGTATATGTTACCTGTGCAGTATTATGGGCGAGTTCAGCGCACAGCACAAGGGATAGAGTGGGTGGATACTCAGGTAAGAGCCATATATCCCAATATATAGTCTGTCACTCTGATATATCCCAATATACAGTCTGTCACTCGGATATATCCCAATATACAGTCTGTCACTCTGATATATCCCAATATATAGTCTGTCACTCTGATATATCCCAATATATAGTCTGTCACTCTGATATATCCCAATATATAGTCTGTCACTCTGATATATCCCAATATATAGTCCGTCACTCTGATATATACCAATATATAGTCTGTCACTCTGATATATCCCAATATACAGTCCGTCATTCTGATATATCCCAATATATAGTCTGTCACTCTGATATATCCCAATATATAGTCTGTCACTCTGATATATCCCAATATATAGTCCGTCACTCTGATATATCCCAATATACAGTCCGTCACTCTGATATATCCCAATATATAGTCTGTCACTCTGATATATCCCAATATATAGTCTGTCACTCTGATATATTCCAATATATAGTCCGTCACTCTGATATATACCAATATATAGTCCGTCACTCTAATATATCCCAATATATAGTCCTTCACTCTGATATATCCCAATATATAGTCTGTCACTCTGATATCCCAATATATAGTCTGTCACTCTGATATATCCCAATATATAGTCTGTCACTCTGATATATCCCAATATACAGTCCGTCACTCTGATATATCCCAATATATAGTCTGTCACTCTGATATATCCCAATATATAGTCTGTCACTCTGATATATCCCAATATACAGTCCGTCACTCTGATATATACCAATATATAGTCTGTCACTCTGATATATCCCAATATATAGTCTGTCACTCTGATATATCCCAATATATAGTCTGTCACTCTGATATATCCCAATATACAGTCCGTCACTCTGATATATCCCAATATATAGTCTGTCACTCTGATATATCCCAATATATAGTCTGTCACTCTGATATATCCCAATATATAGTCTGTCACTTTACATCGCAATATCCTAAATAGGAAAGAAAGCCAGACTCAAATAGGGTCTAAGGTTGTCTAATATATAGCCTGGCAATGTTTGATGTACTGTATCACAATATATAGTCTGTCCATGAGGGATATAACACAATAGATTGTTTATCACTGTGCTATATCATGGTATATGTGATATATCACCATATATCATCTGTCCCTGTGTATCACCATATGTAGTCTATCATTGTGTGATATATTGTGATACAATGGATATTGTATAGTTAAAAGTTCAAGTACCTTATGGAAACCTCATAGATTTCTTCTTTAAGTGTATTGAGAAATAACCTGTGAGGTTCAGACCGCTCCCGAACATCGTCCTTTTATCTTCGAAGAACGGCTGTGTTGGCGCTGAAATGTATCGCTACCTACAATGAATCTGAAATTAATATTGTGTGAGATTGATACAATGTGATATAGAGTAATTGTTTATGACATATTGTGATACAGAGTAACACTGTGTAACATAGATTAGCACTGTGATCTATTATGTATACAGTAAGTGCGGGATATATGTAATAGGGTAACACTGCAATACAGTAACTGTTATGTATATTGTGATAGAGTTACAGTGTATGATGTAATCCCTGTCTCTCCCCCCCCTCTGTCTCTCCCCCCCCTCTGTCTCTCCCCCCCCTCTGTCTCTCCCCCCTCTGTCTCTCCCCCCCTCTGTCTCTCCCCCCCCTCTGTCTCTTCCCCCCCTCTTTCTCTTCCCCCCCCTCTTTCTCTTCTCCCCCCTCTGTCTCTTCCCCCCCTCTGTCTCTTCCCCCCCTCTGTCTCTCCCCCACCCCCATCTGTATCTTCCCCCCCCTCTGTCTCTTCCCCCCTCTGTCTCTTCCTCCCTCTCCCCCCTCTGTCTCTTCCCCCCCCTCTGTCTCTTCCCCCCCTCTGTCTCTTCCTCCTCTGTCTCTTCCTCCTCTTCCCCCCTCTGTCTCTTCCCCCCTCTGTCTCTTCCCCCCCTCTGTCTCTTCCCCCCCTCTGTCTCTTCTCCCCACTGTCTCTTCCCCCCCTCTGTCTCTTTCCCTCCCCTGTCTCTTCTTCCCCCCCCTCTGTCTCTTCTTCCCCCCCTGTTTCTTCTTCCCCCCCCCTCTGTCTCTTCTTTCCCCCCTCTGTCTCTTCTTCCCCCCCTGTCTCTTCTTTCCCCCCCTCTGTCTCTTCTTTCCCCCCTCTGTCTCTTCTTCTCCCCCCCTCTGTCTCTCCTCCCCCCCCCCCTCTCTCTCCTCCTCAGGTGGTCCTCGCTCTCCCATATGACACGCCAATTCCAGGATATAGAAATAACACTGTTAACACTATGAGACTCTGGTCAGCCAAAGCCCCCAACGAATTCAACCTGAAGGACTGTGAGTGTCTCCCGCTGCCTCTACATCGCCTGAATCTCATTAGACTGCTCCACACGTCTCTCAATATTTATAGCTTGATGTTATTCTAAGTTATAACACCTCATCACTGTCTCGCTCCCCTCAGCCTCGCTCCCCCTCAGCCTCGCTCCCCCTCAGCCTCGCTCCCCCTCAGTCTCGCTCCCCCTCAGTCTCGCTCCCCTCAGCCTCGCTCCCCCTCAGCCTCGCTCCCCTCAGCCTCGCTCCCCCTCAGCCTCGCTCCCCCTCAGCCTCGCTCCCCCTCAGCCTCGCTCCCCCTCAGCCTCGCTCCCCCTCAGCCTCGCTCCCTCAGCCTCGCTCTCCCGCAGCCTCGCTCCCCCTCAGCCTCGCTCCCCCTCAGTCTCGCTCCCCCTCAGTCTCGCTCCCCCTCACTCTCTCTCATTTTTCTGCACATGCACACTTTGCTGGATCACATTCTCCCTCTTTCTAGCTACAGGGGAGCGCAAACTGGGGGGCGCGGTTACAGAGGCCCTGCACTCTCCCCAAGGCATTTAAATTAAATGCCAGGGATCGCGCGAGACCTCTAACTTACTTACCTTAACGTTCAAGCGATGTGTTGCCATGACACGTGACGTCACTTGACGCCGGAGCCGAGCAGGCGGGGCGCAGGAAGAAGAGTTTGTGCACCCCTATCTAGCACCACACTCTCTTCCCCCTCTCTCTCCCTCCCTCTCTGTGTGTCTCAGTAACAGTCTTTTACTGTCGCTTTGTGCCATTTTCTAGCACTCTCTCTTCCCTCGCTCAGTGTTATTCATTAAGCCCTAATGGCTATTGGCCAAAATCTCCACTGACTTGAATGGTCCTCAACCAGCCACCTTCCTGAATCTCTCTCGCTCTCTCGCTCTCTCGCTCTGTCCCACTGTCTCTGTTTCTCTAACGCTCTCTCTCTCTGCAGTTAATGTGGGCGGTTATATCCAGGCTGTATTAGGCCGTAATGTGGCAGAGAACATCTCCCGTGTGCTGTATCCCAATGATAACGTGAGTGCCGCCTCTCTCCTTCCTCTCTCTCTTTCCCCCTCTGTCCCGCCCGCTCACTCCTCTCTCTCCCTCCCTCCCTCCTCCTGCCCCCTCCCTCCTCCTGCCCCCTCCCGCCCCCTCCCTCCCCCCACCCCCTCCCTCCCCCCGCCCCCTCCCTCCCCCCGCCCCTCCCTCCCTCCGCCCCCTCCCTCCCCCCGCCCCTCCCTCCCTCCTCCCTCCTCCCGCCCGCCTCCCGCCCCCTCCCTCCCTCCTCCCGCCCCCTCCCTCCCTCCTCCCTCCTCCTCCCTCCCGCCCTCCTGCTCCCTCCTCCTCCTCCCTCCTCCCCCTTCCCTGCTCCTCCCTACCGCCCCTCTCTCCTCCTCTTTCCCGCCCCCTCCCTCCTCCGCCCCCTCCTCCTCCTCCCTCCTCCTCCCTCCCGCCCTCCTGCTCCCTCCCGCCTCATCCCTCCCGCCCCTTCCCATGCTCCTCCCTACCGCCCCCTCTCTCCTCCTCTTTCCCGCCCCTCCCTCCTCTCTCCCAGTGTGTCCCTCACTCAGCAGGC